>NW_022156904.1:0-36166 GCF_004353045.1 Thyridium curvatum | reverse complement strand
GGTGCCGGATCTCCTGCCTGAGCTCCGAGTAGGCCTCGTCCGAGGTGGAGCGGGCGCCGTCGTCCTCGGCAAGGCCAACATGCACGAGCTCGCGCTCGAGGGGCTGACCGCGTCCTCGCTCGGCGGGCAGACCCTGAACCCGTACGACCTGGCCCGCACGCCCGGCGGCAGCAGCGGCGGCAGCGCCGCGGCGCTGGCCGCGAGCTTCGCCGTGCTCGCCACGGGCGGCGACACCGTCAACAGCATGCGCAGCCCCGCGAGCGCCAACGCCGTCTTCAGCTTCCGGCCCACGAGGGGCCTCGTCTCCAGGGCGGGCACCGTGCCCGTCAGCCGCACGCAGGACGCGCTGGGCGCCATGGCGCGGACGGTGTCGGATCTCGCGGTCGCGCTCAACGCCATGGCGAGTGTCGGGTTCGATGCGGAAGACGACATGACGGCGCTTGCGCCCGAGGAGGTCCGTGGGACCGACTACACCTCCGGGCTCAGAGGTGGGGATGCGAGCAGTCTCAGACTGGGTCTTCTCACCGGTTTTCTCAACTACACCGCCTCGGAGGAGACGACGCCCGTAAACGACGTCATCGCCGACATGGTGCGGCTGCTCAGATCCGCAGGCGCCACGGTCGTCCACATCACCGACGAGATCTACGACCCGACCGCCATCGCAAAGCTCGACATCCAGACGTACGAATACCGCGAGCAGCTTGACAAGTACCTCTCCAACGCCAACAACAACAACAACAACAACAACAACAACCTCGCCGCCAGCGGGCGGCGAGCACCCTCCTCCTTCGAAGAACTCTACTACCCCTTCCCAGACACAAACACAGACACAGACACGGACACGGACACGTCCTCGCGGCAGTTCCTCGTGATCCCCTCCCAATACGCCCACATCTCCAACGCCGCCGCCCGCTCCACCTCGGACGAGGCCTACTCGGAGCTCAGGCAGGAGATCCGGCACCTGACCGACGCCCTGCACGCCACGCTCGACACCCACGGCCTGGACGCGCTCATCTACCCGCAGCAGCGCAACCTCGTCGTCAGGGTCGGCTCGCCCTCGCAGAGCGGCCGGAACGGCCTCATGGCCGCGCTGACGGGCAGCCCCTCGGTACTCGTCCCGGCGGGGTTCTCTCCGCCCACAGAGGATGCCCCTGCCGGTGTGCCCGTGGGCATGGAGCTGCTCGGCCCGCCCTGGTCCGAGGCTCGACTGCTGCAGATTGCGCACCTCATCGAACAGATGTCCCCCGCAAGACGGGTTCCGCCGTTTACGAATCGCACTGTCGAGTCCAGGTCGTACCAGAGTGTGCCCAGTATCCAAACGCGGAGGGACAATATACCAGATGCATACCCCCTAGGGCAGTTGGGAACTACATGAGCACAGATATACAGCTTCGTTTGATACCCGTTTTGGTAAAGAAGGAGGACCTGATAACTCGATCGGATCTCAAGCTGATCACCCCTATACCGATAAATCTCCAAAAAGGCATCATTGGCCGCTTAAGATTCTATGTTTTCATTTTCATCAAGTATCCTGATGCTGAGGGGAAAATACAAGAAACAATGGTCCCTCGCTCGTGTCTACTGTCTGACGCTCTCTTGATATACACAAGTTGTTTGTATACAAATGAAACACTGCCTGCCCAACGCCTAACGATGGTTTGTATAAAATATCCTAAAACTAGGCCGATGCCTTTGCCGAACCTTGAACATGCTTCGAATGCAACTCCTCGACCGCCGGGATGATGAGGCTCTCGATCTCCATCTCCGGGTCCCCCTCGGGCAGCTGGGCCGGGTCCATGGGCTGATCCTCGGCCGTCCAGTTCTTATCCGCCGCGCCGACCAGCTGTTCCAGGCCGCTGATGGTCCCCTTGCGCCGGCCCATGGGCACGCGGATCCACCGGTCCGGACTACCCGGGGCGACAAAGACGACCTCCCACTTGCGCGTGGAGAGGAGGTTGCCAATCACAAGATGGTGCTGGTAGCGCTCGAGCGAGTACTTGGCCTTGTGCACCAGGATGGTCGGATCAGTCTCGAGCTTGAAGGACACAATCATGCCCTCGGGTGCCCACCCGTCTACCAAGTTCTTAAGAAACTTGGGGACGGGGTCGAGATCGACAATGAGGCGCTTGGACCGCGGCACGGCAGGCGATGAATCAAAGTTATCGAAGGTCTCCTCGTCTTCGGCCTCGTCTTGCTCTGCCGGCGCGGCTCCAACCTTTGCAGCACTCGCCCCGGCATCCATGACGCTGTCAGCAGCGTCAGTGGACTGGATCTTGTGCTCGGCCATGCGCTCCGGAGGCACAAAGAAGTCGGAGACGGCAGCGGCTAGGTACAGAAGCGCATTGGGGCCCAAGGGGCGCAGGAGCTGAGCGATCCCCCGCAGTTCCCACAGATAGTCGGTGATGGTGACGAAGGGCAGCATGAGCAGCATGTTGCCCTTCTTAGCGGCATTATACTTGCGCAGCACACCAAGCATCTTATCCTGGTACTCTGGGTTGGCAACAACGTTCCCATCTGACCCTTCGTGGAGGAAGTCAAGGAAGCAGTCAGTAGCATGGCTGTAGTGCCGACTGTATGGCTGGAGACTGAATTGGCGATGGAGGAAAATGACGGCATAGCCGGCCTCCAAGAAGTACTCGGCCGACGTGGCTCCACGGGTACCGGCGCTGAAGTTGTCAATGAACCGCACGGTCTGCTTCTCCAGCGGGACCGTGGTACCGCCAGAGGTGATCAACACGACTCGACGACTGGCAGCCGCATGGAAGTCGATGAAGGACCTTGCCAGTGAGATGTGACGGTCCAAGCCCTTGGGAGGATCGTTAGCGCTGAAGTACTGGTCCTCAGCGGCGGTAACGGGGTCCATGGGAGGGACGTCAGATTGCTGGTCAGTCACCATGCTGTCCTGTGAATCAGAAGCGACAGAGAAGATAGAAGACACCGGTGACAGTGGCCGGGATGTTGAGAGGTTGAAGGAAAGCGATAGAGATGAGGAGCTATCGCTCAGAGTGAGATGCGCCGGTCGATCCGTTGGGCTACGAGGCGCCATATTGTCAGTAAAAGATGCTCCAGTCCTGTCAGGCAAATAATAATAGGTGCAAAGTTCTCTTAGAGTACAGGATGGGTAAACCCCGACATCCACTCTGAAAGAAGCTGTCCCGGATTCATTTTTGTAAGCTCCGCGATGCCTTGATGTGCAAGGTTCCCGTTCCCCGGAGTATCGGGGTGGTGGTGGACACCATTGGAAGCCTCGGTCCCCGGCTCCCGCCGGAGTTGGGGAACAAGGTCCGCCCGCGGGGATGGAGGGAGGGCAGAGTGCTGCTCGTCACTGACGCAGAAGCTCCAGCTGTTGGGGAAATGGATGATGGCCGTCTTACCTTTGATGGTGCGCACTGAAAGATGCTCAGCTAGACTTGTACAAGTAGATTGCTCAGGCTGTATTGGAATCGCATGATTTGGTATGATCTGGGGATTGAACGAGTGGGAAAAGACATTGATGACTCTCGAGTTTACCGGGACCAAGAGGGCAAGAACATCTGATCGAGACACTGGGCCTAGCGGGCGGGGCAGGCGCAAGTAAGCCGCCTGCCATGCCTGCGAAGCCGAGGGGCTCTCAGCGGGGGCCTCGGGCGGACGCCTCGCTGCTACTCTTTTCTGATTGATTACCTAGTAGGTGCCTGTAGCAAGTGGGCGTCTGAATAGTTGGCTGAAGTTCATCAGGAGCTACCTCGATCTTAACAATCAATATCCTTGTCATATCCTTGCCCTGGAACTCGGCGAGCTCGGACGGGCTATCCCACTACCTAAATCCCATGGGCTTGATGGATAGATAAGTACTTCTGTTAGCAGTCCGTCAACTAATCTGACCCTCACTTGCTGTAGTTAGCTGTAATTGAGAGGCTCGGCACAAACTGTCACTCACCGCTTTGAACCTGAGTGGCAGAAACCCCCCTGGCCCCCACAAGTCTCCTCGCACTCCTGATTGATCTACCATGACGTTTTGAGACGGAAAAGGTTGTTCGTATTCTGTTTCATTTATACTCATTTACTTCGTAAATATATCTTAAATGTACATGCGGATGTCCCTCTCCCAAGCGCACTGCACCTCCTGCAGCAGGATCACCAAGCGTCCTTGGTAGCTTGATGGTGTTGAACAGCTAGGTTGTTGCTGGGAGCAGAAAGAAAATGAGCGTGAGGGTTCGAGAAGACCATCGAGTCTTTTGAGCGCAGGTCGGAATTCATTAATATCATTGACGTCTAGAGTCTGGTCCTGTGTCCTCTAACAGGGTCCTGTCATCCACAGTCTATGCTGGGAATCCCAAGATTGCACAGTTGCTCCTCTCGATGATTTTCCTACATCTACTAATGTGTCTTGGCCAGCAGCACATGAACTCTTCCATCTTGGCTGCCAAGTCGCATCGCACCATCCACCGTCATGAAAATCAAACCACCAGTGCAGTGCATACTCGTTTTTTTTCGATTTCGTCTGTCAAATGACTAACTACTTAGTACGAGCCTATGATGAATCCTCCGAAGATCTGATCGATGACTCCATGATGCAATTCCCGTCTGGCATCACTAGCGCCCGTATCCCACAGATCAATCAGGTCCAGATCCTAATCCCATGTGACCTCCATATGCGAAAATGAATCCATCGCAAGTCAAGGCAACGGTCTGAATGTGACCTTTACCAACCACCAAACGACTCGACAGGGGCGGCATCACCATCACCGGCAGCAGGAGCACCCCAGCCGTCAGCATCACCAGTCGCGCCCCAACCATCACCAGCGCCATCATTCTCCTCCCAGTCCGAGTCTGCCTCGAACTTGAGGTTGACGCGCGCGTCACCCTCCGGAACAAACTGCTGCAAGAAATCAGGGATCTCCTGGTCGGTCTCGAGCAATGTGCGAGTGAGAACACTGCCGAGACCCTCATCGCGGTCACAGTAGAAAGAGGTGGCCAAACCGCGGTGACCAATTCGTCCAGTGCGTCCTGTAATTGTGGTTAGCGAAAAAGATGGCTTCAAGGCCCATTGGGGTGCTTACCGATACGGTGCGTATACTCCTCGATACCGCCCATGTCAACGGACGGCAGATCGAAGTTGACAACGTGCATGACGTTGCGAACATCGATGCCACGGGCAGCAACACCCGTGGTGATCAGGATGGGCGCATCACCACGACGGAAAGCTCGCATGGCATCCTCACGCTCGCGCTGAGTGCGGTCGGCGTGCATCGAGGTGCATGGATAGCCCTGGTTGAACAGAAAATCGTCAAGCTCGTCCGCGGCACGCTTGTTGTTGACGAAGATGATGGTACGTGCAGGTGGCATCGAGGAAATCAAGTCGGTCAAAGCCTTGCGCTTCTGATGAGGTTCGACGAACACAACGCTCTGGCGAATGTTTCCATGGGTGCTGCCGGCACGTCCAACGCGGAAGCGCACGTGGGTCTCGGCTAGATGAGTCTTGGCAAGATCGCGGACCTTCTTGGGGAAGGTAGCAGAGAAGAGAAGATACTTGACATTGCCCTCCTCTTGCTCTGTTGCGTGGGTTAGCAAAAGCATAATCGAGTAAGAGAGTTGCAGGGGGGGCTAACCACCGCCAGAGAGGATCTTGTTGAACTCCTCCTCCCAGTCTTCGTGGAGCATCTCATCGGCTTCGTCAATGACCATGTACCGAACACGTCGGAGAGTGAGCACCTCCGGGCGCGCAATGAAGTCGACAAGGCGACCGGGGCTGGCAATCAGAACATCGCAGCCTTTGGCCAGAGACGCAATCTGGTCACGCATCGGACCACCGCCGTAGACGACGCAAGGACGCAGCATGGTGCGGTAGCAGAACTTCCGGGCCTCGTTGAAGATTTGAATGGCCAACTCGCGAGTTGGGCAAACGATGACCACAAGAGGCTCAGCCCTAACAGCGAGGTCAATGCCAGGGCGGAATGTTGCCGGGTTGGGGCGCTTTGCAGCCAACTTCTTGGCCTTGCCCATCAACTTGTTGAGGATAGGCACCATGTAGGCGGCCGTCTTGCCCGATCCTAAGGCAGTGTCAGTCAAAAGAAGCACAAATAAATGCGTTGAGATATGCCGTACCAGTCTGGGCGATGCCAATGACATCGTGGCCATCGTTGATGGCAGGCAGACAATACATCTGTATGGGGGTCGGGTTGACAAATCCAGCCAACTCGACATTGCGACGCATAGCAGGGTGCAGGCCGGCGTCGTCAAAATTGATGACAGGCTTGACCCGGACTGGGCCCTCCTGAGTCATCTCGATAGAGGCGATTCTGGCCATGTTAGATTGAGGATGAGGCGAGGAAGAAAGGAACAGGTGTGAGCATACTTCGAGAAATCAATGCCACCCGACTCGCGATTCTCGGGCTTGCCAAACAGCTGGAGCTCCAGATCCGGGAACTCAGGGCCAATGTCGCCCTCTTCACCATCCCACTCATACACAGCCGCATTGCCCTCCCAATTCTCCTTGCCCTGGGCCTCAGTAGTGGTGTACTGAGTGTAGTCATAAGGGACTGCTGGACCCTAGCCAGTAGCCTTCTCATCACCACCCTGGGCACCATCGGCTGGGGTTGCGTTCGGATCAGCCGCAACCTTCTGCTCGAGAACCGGTGCAGTAGTATCGGCAGAGTTCTCCTCCTTAACGGACGGAGTAGCACCGACAGGGGTTGCGGTCGCGTCACCCGCACCCCAGCCCTGGCTGGTGTTCCAGGCCGACATGATTGCAGTCACAGAAGATCCGGTGAGCTAAATATGAGAAGTGTTAGACGCCTAGATGAGTGAAGAGCGCACGCGGCTCAGAGAATGGAAGGGGTGAGAAAGAGTGAGTGGAGGACACCTGATAAACGAGGCCCGACAGAGGATGAATCGATGGTCAAAGGGACGAAGTAAAGATGCTGTGTGAAGAAGAGAGAAGGACCTGGGGGTAGAGAAGTGTCCAGGTTCAATGATGAGATGGTTTGATGCTTGCTCGGGCACGGAGAGGCAATCTCGATGAGGGGGATGACGATGATGATCTGATGTTTGGTCGATCCAGAAGACGGGATTGAGGAAGGAGAGGGGAGAACACGCGTCGTACCCAGAGATGAATAAGAAGTGTGAGGCTTGCGGTGACAAGCGGCGATCAAACCAGGGAGGGACAAGAGACGAAGAGGAGAGTTTGCTCAAGATGTTTGTGAAGTGGGATGCTTGCAGGGCAGGCAAAAGGAGGACGCGTGTATCTCGTGTTCTTGGGGTTTGGGAATGTGTTGGCGATGTTTGAATGGCAAATGTGAAAATATTTGGGGAAGCAGCGAAGGAGGGAGGTGTGAAGCAGGGAAAGGTAAACACTTACTGCAAAAGGTTCGCGTTGTTGATGATCGTGATGACCGTGGGGGAAGGCGATGATTGAGGGTATCGGTGAGGCAACTCGAAGTCGTCCGAGAAGGAGGAGGGATCGCCCTTGCGGATGAGACTCGGGTTGACGAGGGAGATGATGAGGGAGGAAAAAAAGAGGGGGAAGGGAAAAGAGAAGAGAAGAGGGGGAAGGACCCTTTTATAGGCGAGGAAAGTGGAAAGCGCAGCCCAGGATCACTCCTTGCAGTCTGTGCGGGGGCCTAAACCCTAATTGTCTGGCAGAATAAAGATGAAATGATGATCGTTGTTGCCTGGAGTGATTGAATTTGGAATCGAGGGATCCCTAGGGCGTGTGGTGATGTTGTGATGTGGTGTGCGGCTAGCTGGAGCCTTGCGTCACAGATCGTGAGACAGAGGGCCTGGGGGGCATGGGGCCAAAAAGGGCCAAGGGCGTGGGACCAAGGTCTTTCTAGTGCGGCCACACACTAGTGGATGTCGCCGCCGCAGTGGCCAGCAAGAGGGATGTCGTTGGGGGGTTGAGGCAGGCCATGGAAACACAGCTCCGATCAAAGCAGGTCGGTGATGCTGTTTCCAAGCCTCAAATAGACCGGAACTCCTCGCTGCCAGGAACCCTCCAACCTCCCAGGGAAACAATCACAGGCAGAGGACTGCACCAAAGGCATTGATCCCACAACAGCCGTCCAGGCGGGCTTTGTGTGCCAAGACAATGGAAGGTCGGAACTCTGAAAACCGGATTCAGGGGTAATGGATTGGCATTACTGCAAGTCTGGTATCAAGTGTGAACTTCCGAATCTAAGAACAAAAACGCCTTTAGCCTTTCATCAAGTCATCATTGGCCGCCCTCGCCACTCGGTCGCCTCAACCAGACACGGTCTCGTCGTAGTCGCCCATGCCCTCCTTCAAAACCTGATCAAGGGTAGCAGCGGCTCGGCCCACGGCACCGCCCTCTTTCTTCGCCTCGTCGACAGCCTTGGTCATCAGAGATCGCCATTTTCGATTGAAGGCGCGCTGCCTGTCCTCTCTGTCGGCATACATCTCTCCATCCTCGTCCCGTGGTGCCCCAAAGATATTGAGATACGCGAAAGGATTCGTGGCGCGAGACACGCGGTTTAGATTATCCCAGTACATCTGCGGGTTATGAGCTGAGCGCTTCTCGGGATGGAACCCGATGTCCAGGAACTTGGCCAAGACCGATATTTGCCTCGCATACGACTGACCACCTTTCAAGGCACCAAAGGTGGACTTCGGGGCCGATGTCCAGCCCTTGGAAGTCTTACTAGAGGTGCTGGGCACGAGTGTGCTCCATCCCATCATAGCGGCGAAGCTGTTGAGTGTCTTCATCCAGCCTCCGGGACAGGAGACGACTTCATCTCCCGCGACGTCCAGAAGCCACTCCATAACGCTGAGTGTATCATCTCTTATCTCGGCAGACAGGTGTGTAACGCCAGCACGGATAAAGAGTAGAATCTTTTCAGCCACCGGTCTGACCTCTGGCGCAGGCAACGCCCGAAAAAGCTTCAGGAGCTGCGTCCTCACGGGAGCAGAAGCATCGGACACAAGAGGAAGCAGCTTGCTCAGTACGACTGGTGTGCCTACCGGGTTGTTGGGCGGGTTAACGGACAGCTGCCCGGTCAGGAAGGCCAAAGCATCCTTCCGCTGGCTATCTGAACGGGATGTTGCAGCCAACGACAGGTTGTGTTTGAACTGCTCCACAGGATCTGGCGCATCTTCCGAAAGAGACTGCTGCGCAACGACGATAGCTACATGCAAAGTCAACAAACTGCCCAAATCCTGCGACCTGCGTACATACCCTTTGATTTGAAACTTGTGTCTGTAAAGTTCGAAGCCTTTGGCTTTGTTTTCCCAACTTTCAGTTTGGTTTTCTGTGGCGTCGTTCGTTAGGAGTGTGTGCTGACAGCGTTTGCATCGCCCCGATATGGTGACTTACCTGGAAGTCCTTTTGCTTCTCCTTCTTTTTTCTATTACTTGAGCCCATCTTGGAACTCTATGAGATGTGTCCAATATGAGTCCCAGCATGAGAGCAGCACAAGAATGCCAATTTCAACCCTGATTGTTATTCTCCTTCAAGGCTAGGCGTTGATGGTTCTGGATGAAATTTTAGCGGTGAGGGCCGGCAGAATCATATCCACAGCACACCACCCACACATAGGAGTTGGTGGAGCTAGACTCCATTCCCCATAAACCCAGGAACATTGGAGCTTCAGGAGCTTTGATGTGATCGGGGCCAAGTTTCGCGCGTTGAGCACAACTACTGCAAAAATATCAAGCATGGCAGAACCTCTTCCGGTAAGCCATGAACTCACTCCATGTTTGATATCCTTTTCAGGCCTTGCATACTGATGAGCTGTATTCCAGTCAGGTAGTGCAGACGCGCTCGAGGAGACCTTGGGCAGACTGTCCAAAAAGGCCGGGGTGCAAGCCACCATCGTGCTCGACAGGACATCGGGAGCCATACTCAAGACTAGCGGCCAGATATCCTGGATTCGATCCACGAAAACAAACGGCGCGAGCTCGCAAGCCCAATCGCAAGTGGCCTTTTCCACTGAAGCCAATACATCGCAGCCCAGCGAGCAGCAAGGGGCAGAGGAGCTGGCAGCGCTGGTCTGGGCCTTTGTCAAAACGGCGGGCACATTGGTCGATGAGATCGATTCAGAGGTAAGCGGCCTCGCTTTCTGGCTTTTCCCTGACTGGTCTGACCGGAACTAGGATGAGCTCAAGCTGCTGCGTCTACGAACCCGCAAACAGGAGCTGGTCATCGTTCCCGATACAAAATACCTACTCATCGTGATCCACGAGACACCGCCAGCTTAGGGAAAGGGTAGCACAACAAAGATACGATGGCGACATGCCCCGAGTCCCCTCCGGTTTCCATGCCAAAATCAACTGCGCAAGGCACGGCTGGCTGAGACGATCTCGCTGCTATGCAGTTCACTAGTTTGAAAGAAACATGTCCCTATGGCAATGGGGCGGTCTCTGCCAATGTACGGCTGCGAAGGTCGTAGGGTTCTGCTCTATCATAGGAGCCTGCATCGCATAGATTTGACTGCATTCGCCTACCCAAGACCCTAACGCCATACCGCAATCACCGCTCCTGGAGACGCCATGTTTTGTCGCTCGATAAGACCCAAATTTGACAATGGACGGGGCGCTTCCAGTCTACTGAGGAGGCAGAAGGAGGAGGTTGGGGAATGGTGCGCAGACCGCACCTTATCTAAGAAGAGCATAAAGCTGTACGGGATGTTCATGCCACTTGCCCAGCATTCCAAAATGGGTAGAGTTATTCAGCCTGCGATAAACGAAATGAGCGGTTGTCGCAACGCTGTTTATCCCGTGCTTCACACATAATGGCACAGACAAATATACCCACCCACGATAGACGATAGGATGCGAGCATTTGATGCACACAGTCGGTGATTGCATCGTCGTGAGAAGCTGGGCAAGCGAGCTGCTCTGTCCGTACCGACAATGCATCACTTCGTAATTCGCAGTCATTCTTGACGACAGAGATGGGACAGGTAGACCAAAAAGATCCGCACTGGGTCTGTGCGGACCCAGTTGATGTGAATCATGATCGACGCCATGGACGGAGCATGATGGAAAACAAAGATAGAAGCAGGTATCCTTCCGGAAAGCTCCAGCCAGTACGAAGAGGAAGCAGTCGTGATAGATTGCGTCAGACCTTGCTGGCCGTCGCAAAACCTGCATGGGCAGTATCAAACATCTGGTTAGCGCACTCAACCTGCAGCAGCACAGCCCTTGTCCTTCGAAACGCCAAGCATCAGCTTGCTCCGGCATTGAACCCACTCCATCAAGCCGCCTTGTCAGCTCTGTTTGACTAGATCTCGAACAGCCATAGCCGGCCGCCACGTTCATGTTGGAGCCCACATGGGCCGGCTGCCGCCAGGGTACATCGCGATACAGAACATGGCCTGATAACAGGTTTTCTTAAGGAACTTGCACCTGCATGGCATGGGTGGCAGTAGCTTTAATGGCTGGTGGTTTCCCATCCCCCAGCTTGCCTCATACCAGAGCAAGCCTACATACATTACCTAGCAAGCCTGGATCTAATAACCCGTCTCTTAAGATATACAATCTGAGACAGCCGATAATCCCCTGTCCCTTCGATACCTCTGTCCTTGCCTCTTTTTGAGTTCTAGAAACTTTTGTTTCCCTTTATTTTACTTTTTTTATCTTGCTTTGGCCCAAACCTTTTCAATCCTGCGCCGTCGTGTTGATGATCTTTACCGGTTTGCCTCAACGCCGGCAGCTTCATGTCTGTACGCGAAGTAGGCGGCAAACCGCATACGGCAGACGGCAGCTGACAGCCCTCGAGTATTGATTAAACCGAGCCCAAGTGCCTTTTCGGTGCTGCCCAACTGGCCGGCCCTCCTCGCCCCCGACGATCTATCGCAGTGCAGCTGGCTGTCTCGGCGCATTGGCGGCAAGACAAGAACGATGCCTTCATTCTCCTTGCTCAAGCGGTCTTCCAGGAAGGAAGTCAATGGCAACCTCTCAGATGCAACTTCGGGCGAGGTGAGCTCGCACCAGAGCGCTGTGTCGATCCCAACAACATCGGACGGGGTCAGCAGCAGCAATAGCAACAGCGAAGGCAGCCGCGAGCAGAAGAAAGCGAGGCGACACTCGCGGCGCGACATTCTTCATGATTTCATCCAGCGGTCCATCCGCGGGACGCCAGGCGCAGGCGCAGGCGCAGGCGCAGGCACAGGGCCGGGAGGCAGATCGACCCCTCAGCGGGCCTCGATTCCAGAGTCAACGGTATGGCCTAGCGTTCCATCGTCCCCACTGCCGCTTCCATCTTCCCGTTTCCTCAGGCGTTGCATCCCTGCAGCCCAGACTGCTTCGGGCCCCGCCAAGAGCGCTGTAACGACCGACGGCCAGTGTCGTGCCATTGCGACGGTCCATTGCAAGGGCCCGCGCCCGCGATGGCCTCCCGCGTGATCACCCCATGCCTCCTCCTCTGTTCCTGACTCTGCGAATTTGTTCCTCGTATGAGGCTTGACATCCAATCCATATTCTAACCCCCCTTTTTTCATCTGCATTTATGTTGGCATTGTGAATCTCCTCTACATAGTCTTTTCGATGCAATTGGTCTGTCAATTGCCGGCGTGCGAAGCTGACTTACACCGGGTTCTGGTGATCTCATAGGCCTCGCCTCCGCTCCGATCTACGGACAGTCCCGTCTCTCCGCGCTCGCCCGTCAATCCCAACAAGCCCTTACCGTCACCACCGCCCCCCGGTAGCGAGAACGACATCGGACCTCCGGCCAAGCCAGTCCTCAAGCTTGCCAGAATTATGTCGACGCTGACCGACGAAGACCTCGAGAAGCTCTTCTCGGGCGCCCCGCAGTACTTCGCCCGGTCCGAGGGCCATTTCACCGGCGCGCCGCATCCCAGCGTTGCTTTCCCCTGGGATGAGTCTCTTGAGATTAGAGACCTCACAGACCATACACAGATTGAGGATGAAGCATGGGGAGGCGTGACGGCCTGGCCGCACCTCATCCGGCGCGAGTCGTCCCACCGACGCAAGTCCATCGCCGACAGCCGGAAACGGGCCCATTTCTACCCTCGATGCCGTGAGAGACCCAGTATGCTCAGCATGCAGGGCTTGGAGAAGGGCACCGTGGGATATCAGGCGGCTCTGGAGATGGCTGTCGGGGATGCGCTGCAGGAAGAACAGTTCGGCTTCGACAGCATGGGCCACAAGGCCAATGCTGTAATCGAGGCTCGACGCAGACTGCTGACGTCAAAGCTGGGCCTGCGGCATCTCGAGGAAGACGCTATTATGGAAGGACTGCTCAAGAATGGAGCGAGATACGGCAACAACAACATGAAGGACAGCCGCGCCTCCACCAAATTCTACAATGAGCTCTTCCTCGGGATCCTCCACCCGCCAACGAGAGTGTTGGACCACTATGATCCCTACAGTCTCTCGGTGCAGATCCAGGCCCTTCTCAAGGTTTTGGCGATGCCGAATGTGTGGATTGACTTCTCGCATGTGGAGTGGCGCATTCGACTCGGCCAGATTCTCTGGGCGGCAGAAACCGAGGATGATGTGCACGACGGAGCGTCGATTCAGATGAGCGGGACGGCAGACGAGAGACAGGAGGAGCGGTACTGGCTCTTGTTACAGATTCTGCTCGGCACAGAGCTACTGATCCGTCTCGATGCGATAACGGAAGGGGACGAGCTGGGGACCGAGAGCATATCGCCCTCGGAAGTGCACCGGTTCGAAAAGGACGCCAACACATCAGTGAAATGGACGTTGATTCTTGCGCGAGCATGGCTGGAGAACATCGAGATCTCGAAGTCGGAACCAGCTGGATCCGACCAGACGGCACAGAACCATACCGGATGGCTTGCGACCTTGACCAAGCGGATCTCGCTGTCGGCTGAAGGTGGCCACCTGCCCCACTCTCATCACCATAGCCAGCAAAAGAAGCACATGGTGTATGCGATGAAAGGAAGGCATAGCCAGCGCCAGGTGGATGGCCTCACCCACTTCGCGCGAAGGCTCAGGTGGCCTGGTATCGAAGGGTACGCGAAGGTCATTACGGACAACTGCAGGGCCGTTACGGAAGGGACGCCGTTGAGTACTCCGTTGACGACCCCGGCTCCCGGCGGTACACCTCGGTCTTCCTATTTTGGCGGAGACGGCATCCCGACGGCGAACATCAAGCGGCAGCCCTCAAGACAGCGTAAGGTGGCTGCCGGGCTCAACCCTTCTGGCTGGCTGTCTCGCAGCTTCATCTCCGGCTTCATGCTTCCCGGGGAGGGGATGTATCACTTCCTCATGGCTACGCTCCTCGAGAACGACAAGGAAGCCATGTCTACGTTAGGTCCCATGGCTAACCTTTGTGGGGGCTTCGTGTACCGGGGAAAGAGTTTCTGGAGCACGGCTTGCATCGTCGGGCGCGTGCTGGCAGCTGGCAAGGGGTCTGCTGAGTGTATGGGCTGGATCTCGAGCGATATCACACCCCAAGGCATTGCTGATTCGTGGGTCAACGTTGAAGTTGAGGAGCTCCGAGGTGCGTCGGTGCAATGGAAATACATTAAGGGGCCAAATTCATGCTGACACAATCACAGATGAAGTCATCAATATCAACAAGCGGGCTCGTCTCTGGGGCAAGGCCAATATTGAGAAGTCATCCTCGATTCTTGGCGAGGCGGACCCAGCGTCGGTCCTCCCAGCCGACTTTATCATCCCCCACGAGAACAACTACGGGGACTCCCCTCCACCGAACTTGAGCATCGTCCTCAAGTCTCTCAACCTGTTCGCCCCCGTGGATTCAGTGCATACGACGCCCACGGAGGAGAACACGCCAGCTCCTACCCCCTTCTCTGAAGTCAGCAAGATTCCCGAAATCCACACCTACCCGGCAGCCATCTCATTCTCCGTCACCGAAGAGGATGAGTTCGAGGGTACAGAATATACCTTGGCTTTATCGCACGATATCCACTTCGTCACGGCTCATCCTTGTGTTCCTTCAAAACATGTCAAGATTATGAAATCACCATCGAGTCCAACCATTCAGCAAATCGACGTTTCGGATAGCGGCATGACGCCGCACCAGTCCTCACCCGCGGCCATTACTGGTAAGCACCTGGGACAGTCTGTGTTCCCAACTCATTTACTAAGTGATCTCATTTTGCTATAGGTCATCCGCTCCACAAGTCGTATACATACGCAGCAATGCATCTTTCAGATCTTTTGGAGAAGGAGGCCTGGACCCTAGAACAGCACCTCAACAACTACAGGTCGTCGTCCCACCGGCCCAGCCTCACGCCCGCGACAACAGACACCACGCCCAAGGTCCTGGTCATCGACTGCATCACGGGCTTCACGCCGCAGCCGCTGGCGCACGAGGTCCCCCTGTCGCCCGTGGTCAGCCGCTCCAGCTCGGAGATGAGCCCGCTCTCGCCCGTGAGCTCGCGGGAGGAGGCGGCGCAGAGCATGCACCACGAGACCAGGCGTAGACAGTTTGGGTCGGACGTGGAGATCCTGATCCGGGCGTTCTGCGCCGAGAAGGGGTGGAATGCGCTCATCAGCCGGAGGAGGAGGGGGTGCCTCTCGTGCGCCATCCGAGAGGCGGGAGCGCTGGGGTGGAAGGTCGTGGTGCGGGTGGACTGATATGGAGAGCCGAGCAGGCAGGCAGGCTGGCAGGCAGGCAACACGATCAAGTACATATATTATCAAACTTGCGCCGTGGTATGGGTATTGAGTTGCTGTACATGTACGTACCTGGGGCTGGCCACGACTCATGCTGTTGCATTCGCTAGCTAGGCAAAGAGAAGCGCTTTGGTGTGTGGTGCAGCTTATTGCCCCCCCGAAAGGGCTATCAATGCCAATTACATACTTTGAGTGATGGTTAATATCAAAATGGAGCAGTCGAGTGTTACCTTGCACATTCCACTGTGTCGTTGTTCGTGGCAAAATGTGAGCATGTCAGTGAGATGTCTAACAAAGCCCGCGGGACGATACCAATGGCATCAAAATGGCACACACCCTCACTCGCACGACATCTGAAGTATGAAAGTAAGATGATGATAAGTCGTAAATGAATAGGCTATCCCGACCATGCGAAAGATATGCTAGTGCATAACTATGTATTTACAATCTGAGTCAAAGTAGGAGACATACCACCGTCCATCTTTGTACAACCTCATATGCAACGTCGAGCACATGTAGTCAGGTTCTTCATCTCTTGCGTTAACAGCTCCCCTTCAGAGGTCGGACTCGGACCACTCGCCCACGGACCACTCCTTCCAGCCCTTCTTCTCGCCGGGGAGGCGGATGCCCTGCCACTCCTCGGCGGTGACCCTGCCCCACTCCTCGGCGGGGATCCAGCCGATGTAGGCGCGGTCGCCGAAGCCGCCGACCCAGTAGACGCGGGTGACGACGAGGCGCGCCCACTCGGCCGAGTGGATGCGGTTGCCGGGCAGCCAGTAGCGGGCGTCCGGGTGCGCGCGCACGAAGCACGCGGAGAGGCCCGCGGCCTCGGCCTCGTCGGCGCCGACCTTCTCGAGGTAGCCCATGAGGGAGAAGCGGGGCAGGTTGGCGGCCGAGTAGGGCACGCGGTCCTCGGGCGAGGAGGAGGAAGGGGAGGCCAGGCCGAGCCACTCGAGGACCGAGATGCGCTTGGCGGGCGGGTAGGGCGGGGTCCAGCGCATGGACAGGCTGATGTTGCTGCCGGCGCGGACGTTGCGGAAGGGCGTGGCGATGTTGATGGCCAGGATGGTCGGGTTGCCCCGGTCCTCGCAGTCGGCCACGTAGTCTACGAGGCCGACGGGGACGCCGCCGAGGCCCTCCGGCCGATGGCGGTCGAAGGAGTGGTGGTGGCGGCTGCCCGAGTGGTGGTCGTCGTCCTCGGGGAAGACGGTGGACAGGGTGCCCAGCGGGGTCAGGGCCAGGATGCGGCGGCCCATGACGGCCGACTCGTACGGGGTCGGGATGCGGAAGTCCCGCGGGGCGGCGTCGGGGTTGGCGAAGAGCTCCGAGGCGTCGTAGCCGCTGGCGGTGGTGCCGAGCGGCGAGTCGAGCACGCTGCCCGCGGCGGCGGCGCCCGCGGCGGCGAGCGTGAGGAGCTGGGAGGCCTTCATGATCCTCAAAAGCGTTTCGTTTTCACTGCAGAGCAAGATCTATGCAAGCAAAAAGACACGCGTGATCTGAAGGACTTGGAGGCTATGCTTGGGAAGGTCAAAAGGAGGGGGAAGGGGGCAGCGAAAACGATCAGCAGATCCCAGTTAGTTTAAATGGGGGAGGGGAGGGCTGGGCGCTTGGGAGCAGATGATCTGATAAGATTAGATCTGATGCCCGGGGAGGGCCGGCCTGCAAACACTGCAGTGCTACCTAGTTGATTTATCGCCGCACCTCGTCGGGATCCATGTGGGCCGTCGCCCACAGTCTTCAACGCCGTCGGGCTTGGTCGTATGACAGGCTGGCTACTTTGGGGGTCAAGATGCGCTGTTTTTGGGGGCTCGTCAAAGACGGGGAGTGGAAAAGCAGCGCCCCGGCTTTTGGAGGATCCGGACTGACACGGAGTGGAAGCAGGAGAGCGACGAGATACATAGACTAAGGTGCCTTATTCGTGTCATAGCTGTTAAACCGCGACAGACCGCGAGTAGGGCATTGTTCACTACGAGGGATTAAGGATCTATTGTTGAGGCCGATGGCGAATACGGGCGACGAGGAGTCAAGGTGGATGCAACATCACTTGACACCATTTGACGGATCGTGCTTGGCTTCTCGGTTTGGCCTAGTCAGTGTGCTTCGTTCAATATTGTCGGGCAGACACCGCCAGAAGGGATCCGGCTCCCGGTATGGCCGTAGGCAGTGTATTCGTGTGTAATGGTTTCCGAGCCATTTGCATGCTCTTTGGAGTGGGTAAGCAGCCTGAGGGCCGGTACCGGCCTGGGTGATCAAAAGGCTGCCATCATGTCTCCTCATGTTTTTGACGCATATCGATCTTGCTTGTGATTCATTGCAGTGGGGGTGGATTGCCTCGACAAAGATGATCAATGTAGGAGGGAAAACTGCTAGTGGACCTACAACATCTAGACCTTTAGGTAGAGTGGACAAGCGATGGTCAGATTAGTTGACGGACTGCTAACAGAAAAGTATCTACTTGACTATCCATCGAGCTCATCGGATTTAGTAGTGAGATAGCCCTTCCGAGTTGTAGGGCAAGGATGTGACAAGGATATAGATTGTTCAGATCGAGGTAGCTCCTACAAGTAAGTATTCAGACAGCCACTTGAGTGGAGATGCGATATGGTTGCCAAAGTTCTGGCAAATATCCCATGATCAAAGGGAGAAAGCACGAGACCAGAAACCCCAATGGAATACATGGAGATAAACCTCGACATTCCACTTGTCCATGTTGCCAGGAGTCTCTCTGCTTTGCTGTACGTTACAAGGCGGAAGGCTTACTCGGTAAATCTCAAAGTCCTTGTCAGTGGAGGCTTCGTTTGTCCAACATCAACTGGATTGGCTGGCTCTCTCAGTACCCGAACTTGGACAGCGGCAGCAGGAAAAGCAATACAATTGACAGGTACATGTGGCATTTACTAGAATTCCCAGCTCCATCATATCATCTTCGAGAACCAACGGACCAAAAATCCGCAGCTGAAACACGTCTGGAACGCGCCTCCACTGTTATCGTTATCGCGCGCCTGAATAAATTGAAGGTGCGCAGGCGAGTCGCGTTCCAGCCCTGAGAGATTGTTGCCGCTGCAACGGCGTGTTTGGTGGGGGGGCCACAGAGGGGCCAATGACGCTGTACTACATCGAACCCCAGCATTTCCCCCTGCAGCCCAGCCAGGGAGCGAATGGATCGCCATCGATACCTGGTCACTCACTGGCCACCCCTCCCTCAAGTACTGTAGGTACCTAGGTAGTTATCCTTCACCACTGACTCTGTGTAATACCTCCTTCCCCTTACTTGACACAAAGGGCACCACCGGTTTTATTTTGTTTTCGTCGCGGCCCAACCGCAGTTGCGCGCGCATTCTTCCTCCCATCCAGCATCAACACCACCAAAACCACGGGCAGGCAGAGAGGCAAGCAAGCAAGCAAGCAAGCAACATGGCGAGCTTCATGTCCAACTTCTTCCCTGGCGCAAAGCAGGACAAGTCGGCCGCCAACTCGCGTCCCGCGACCCCGACCAAAAACAACAACAACTTCATCACCCCCGTCAGCACCCCGCAAGGCAGCCCGAGCAAGAAGACGGTGCCTCCGGGCGCCAATGAACTCCCCCAAGCCCTGGAGAACCTGAAGCTCACCTCCACCAACCCTCTCGACAGCCCCGTCAAGCTGGGCCGCCCTCAGAGCGCGGTCACTCCGCTCTCACCTGGCAAGAGCAATGTCCAAGCCGCAGACGAGTCCTCGTTGGTCGATGACAGCATCATCCACAAAGGCAGCGCCACTCCTGGTACTCCGCAGGGCAAGCAGGGCAAGGAGAATAACCCGCCGCCTACTTCGCGCCTGCAGATGCCAGAAGCCGCCTACCAGCAGCACAGCCATGCCGCCCTGTCGCGCCAAGAGCTCTACCACATGCGAGAGAGGCCCTCGACCCCAGCCAAGAGGTTCAACACATCTCGCGGTCTCACGCCCGAGGAGCTGGAGATTCTCAAGAAGCCGGGCGTCAAGCGCTTGGTCAATGTCACGCAGCTTTGTGAGT
This sequence comes from Thyridium curvatum, assembly GCF_004353045.1. Taxonomy (NCBI): domain Eukaryota; kingdom Fungi; phylum Ascomycota; class Sordariomycetes; order Thyridiales; family Thyridiaceae; genus Thyridium; species Thyridium curvatum. The sequence continues at coordinate 16,587 of NW_022156904.1, read as the reverse complement.
AGAACGATGTTTGATACAGCTCAGACCCGATTCAGGACTAGAGGCTAATCCTTCATCTTCATTATGCAGATTTCCTGGACTACTATTTTGACCTTCTGACCTACGTTGGCAACCGACAGAACCGCCTCAATGCTTTCCGACAGGAGTTCCCGGCGCCCCCAGAGACCGACGAGGCGACCTACAATCAGATGTGGCAGAAGTACGCGGGCCGTGAACGCGCCAACCTCCGAAAGCGCCGTGTCCGCCTTCGGCACGGCGATTTCCAGATCTTGACTCAGGTTGGACAGGGCGGCTATGGCCAGGTCTTCCTGGCCCAGAAGAAGGATACGCGGGAGGTGTGCGCTCTCAAGGTCATGAGCAAGAAGCTTCTCTTCAAGCTAGACGAGGTCCGCCACGTCCTCACCGAGCGAGATATCCTCACTACCGCCAAGAGCGAGTGGCTCGTGCGCCTGCTTTACTCCTTCCAGGATGAGAAGAGTATCTATCTTGCCATGGAATACGTGCCCGGCGGTGACTTCCGAACGCTGCTCAACAACACCGGCGTGCTCTCGAACCGCCACGCTCGCTTCTACATCGCCGAGATGTTTTGCTCGGTCGACGCCCTTCACCAGCTCGGGTACATCCATCGCGATCTCAAGCCCGAGAACTTCCTGGTGGACTCGACTGGACATGTCAAGTTGACCGACTTCGGCCTTGCTGCCGGCATGCTCTCTCCCGCAAAGATCGAGTCGATGCGGATCCGTCTGGAGAAGGCTTCCGAGACTCCGGTGCCCTTTGGCAAGCCGATGGATCAGCGGACCGTGGCCGAGCGTCGAGACGACTATCGCTCGATGCGCGATAACGACGAGAACTATGCCAAGTCCATCGTCGGCTCTCCAGACTACATGGCACCGGAAGTGCTCCGGGGCGAGGAGTACGATTTCACAGTGGACTATTGGAGTTTGGGCTGCATGCTCTTCGAGGCCTTGACCGGCTTCCCGCCTTTTGCAGGCTCGACCCCAGAGGAGACCTGGCGCAACCTGAAGCACTGGAGGGAAGTCCTCAAGCGCCCGGTCTGGGAGGACCCTAACTACTTCCTCAGCAACCGGACCTGGAACTTCATCACCACGTAAGTGACCAAAGCTTGTGCCGCTTGATCGGACCCGTCCTAACCCGTACCACAGTTGCATCAACTCCCGGTCGAGGCGGTTTGCCAACATCAAGGACATCTACGGCCACCACTACTTTGCAGAGGTGGACTGGGCCACCCTCCGCGAGACCAGGGCGCCCTTCGTCCCTGAGCTAGACTCGGAGACCGACGCGGGCTATTTCGACGACTTTAGCAACGAGGCCGACATGGCCAAGTACAAGGAGGTGCACGAGAAGCAGCAGGCGCTGGAGAGCATGGCGGAGCGCGACGACGAGATGGGCAAGAGCCTGTTCGTCGGCTTCACGTTCCGGCACCGCAAGCCCCAGACCGAGGAGGGCACTCCACGTAAGCCGATCACGACGGACACCTTTGGCACAATGTTGTAGGGGGGACAACCGGCCAAGACGGACGCGTACGGAAGGTTATACTTTGGGCACGCTTACGAGTCTGCCCAGGCTGCGCCGACTACTCGCGCAGCAGCAGGCGGCGTGGCTGTACCGGCCCGCGCCGAAAGAGTGTGGTGGCGCAAGGACGTGGGCGCCTCTCGTCTCCAAGACCCCAGGAAGTCGGTTGTGGATGCGGGCCACCGAGTGACACATGCGGCGGTGCATAGCCAGGCAGGAGGGCTTGAGCGCCGATGGCTTGGGATGAATTCTGTGCGGGCATTGCATCAAGACGTCGAGTACTGCCACGGGAATCGTTTGTGATTTTGGCATTTGTCCTCGGGGTTTAGGAAGGAACTTCTCGTGTCTTTTGAGAGAGTTCATCGCTTTCTACCATGAGATTCTTCTTGTCTTGTGTGTTTCCTTTTCTTTTCTGTCCTCTCGTCTTGTCTTTTTTTTTCTTTTCATATGCATACTAATCTCGGAGTTCGCGTAAGGAGTGTGTGGGTGTGAGTTCAATGGATTAGAAGGCCTGCAAACTGGTCGGGTCGGGGATTAATGGTGGGAAGGCGGGCGGTGTATTATTAGACTTTTGAGCACATGATGATGGGCAGGGAGGGCATTGGTGGGAGCTCCATGAGGTAGTGAGGTTTGGTAATGAGACAAGAATACTTTCTCCATGGCCGTTCTTCAAGTCCCTCGCCTCGCTAGGTCGGAATCGTGCGACTGTCCGTGATCACTTACTTAGCTATGGACGCCAGCCAAGCAGAGCGGTGGACTGTGTGACTATGACAGATGACCAAAGATACCGGAAGTTTGAGCAGCCAGAGCCCAATCCATCGTCGTCATCGCCTTCATCATCGTGGGAAAGAATGTTTCAGAAGTGCAGGCGGTCAGTTCCAACCTTGGCTGGAGATCCGGACGGACCAATCTGCCTGCTGCTACTACACGCAAGAGTTGAGATGGATACACCCAATCTCGCAGGGCTGAAACTAGGATATCCTGAAACAGATACTGACAACTCTAATCCTCTCTTGAACAACGACATGGGGGTGGCTTACGTCTGCAAAGAGCTCTCTATATGGGGAGAAGGGCGATCGTCGCCGGACGGACATGACCCACCCCGACCGCCGACGATGGAACCCCACACAGGGCCCGGGACAGGGCGAAAACAACAACGTCACCAAGGGTAGAAGAAATAAGCATAAGCAAGACGACCCCCATTCCCCGAAGCTTCTTTCCACTGGAAACAAGGGGAATACGTAACACCCCCCAAACCCCCAATAGCTTACTCGGTGCTAGCAGTTCTCGGGGGGATCGCTGTGGTAAGCAGAAAAGGGGATGTATGTGCCACGCTATGCTGGGCTGGGACGGCAGCGGACCTCGCGCAATAACGTTGCCCGGCGTTCAAAGTTGGCCGCCGACCGACACGGACCTCCCCCAAATCTTTGCCCGCCCTATCACATTGGGTTTTTGGCTGGCTGGCTGGCTGAGCTGACGATGCTCGCCCACAGCTTTGCATGCGAAAGGTGTCTTGAGGAGCACCTTCGGTCCCGACCGCCCGCACAACCCTAGAATCCTTCCGCGCGCGCGGGCTTTTCTCATTAGCTGGCTCGGGCTACTCCCAAGAGAGGGCTCTTCAGTCATGATGCAGGGCCGCGCGGCCAGGACGTCGGGCTCAGCTCAGCAGAAGGGCTGATTGTCCAACCACCACACGGGCAAGCGACCGGCAGCGGCAGCAGCAGCAGCAGCGCCAGGGCGTTTTTTTTGGTCCCGCACTCTTTTGTGTTGCTCGGTATTGATGTCGCTAGGGTCCCGTCCCCCCCCCCCGCCCATCATCATCGGTAGATACGCGCGTTTTGTCGATCGTAGGATGAACCTTGGGCAGTGTAAAAAAAACTCCCATTTGCTCTTCCTTCGGTCCCGGACTTTTGTTCTTGGCGGTGAGTTGTCTGCATGCACCCGGCCCTGGGGGGAGGTTGGACGCATCACATGTGCTGGTGCCCTGTTCTGATCGTTGAGGCTCGGGATGTCAACATCAGCTGTTGGGTTCCACAGAGATTTAGGCTTTTGAGCCTGGATCCGTATATTAGAAGACGTGATCCTCGCATGCTCGCAATATCATGTCACCTGTTGGCCTTCTCCACGGGGATTTTAGACTTTTTCAACTTGGATTTGTATATCAAGAGACGTTGCCATCTCTTTTCTTTGCACTGACTTACACGGACGGACCCTGCAAGGCTTGCCCGAAAAACGGTCCGGACAAAACTGTCGCGGAACCTCTTCTTTTTGCACTCTTGCACGCACACACACACACAAGTCACAAGATCTAAGAAAGGCACATATTATCTCTCTAAACATGAAGACATTCTCAATCACCGCCCTACTGGCGCCTGCACTCGCAAGCGCGCAGTGGTGGGGAGGAGCCCCTGACTGCGCTGTAAGTCGATAAGCCATTTTACTTGTCCCCATATCCCGCCTCCCCAAACCAAACACTTTTCAGAAAAGGAGAAGAAGGGACGGGGAAAAAAAAAAGACTGACCTCGGGCGCTTCCCTTCCAATATAGCACTCGTGCTTCTCGTCCCACTACAGCTCGGCCACCGACTGGCCCTCCCCGGGGTCGTACTGCTCCGCCACCACGGCGCCCGTGGCCTCGTGCGTGACGAGCGCCTGCTCCGCCACGCCGACGGCCTGGTCCTCGTACTCGTCGCTGTCCTCCTCCCTCTGCAGCCAGTGGTCCTCGTGCTCCTCGGCCGGCAGCACGGGCGTCTACACCGTCACCGCGAGCGGCGGGCCCTGGGGCGGGTACGGAGGACCCGGCGGGCACCACGGCGGCATGGGCGGCGGCATGGGCGGCGGCGGCTGGAGCGGCAACGGCGACGGCTGGGGCCACGGCCCGGGCCACTGGGAGGGCGGGCCGTCGCGCACCTGGACCTCGGGCGCCGTCGTCACCGTCACGGGCTGTCCCTGGGACGGCTCGCCGTGGCTCGGCGGCGGCGGCGGCGCGTGGGGCGGCTGGGCGCCCTGGGGCCACGGCTGGGACTGGAAGACGACGCGGACGGCGACGGTGACGGCGACGGTGACCAACTCCGGGAGTGGTGGTGGTGGTAGCGACGTGATCACGACGAGCACGGGCCTCGCGACCATCGCCGAGGCCGTCAGCGGCAGCCTCACGGCCACGTCGACGCTGCGCGCCGCGGCGGCGAGCCAGCCCACCGGCACCGGCAGCTCGGCGGCGGCGGCGGCGCGGGACGACCTCCGGAACGTGAAAGTCGTGGGCGCCGTGCTCGGCGGCGCGGTGGCCGTCGCTGCCATGTTGTAAGGCGGGGGGCGCTGGCCTTTTTTCCTTGTTGGAAAACATAACGTTTCGGGAGGGAAGGCGGGCGAAAGAAAAAAAAGGTAGGTTTTGTTTTTTTGGGGGTTTTTTTTTTTTTTTTCATGTATGCACGACGGTTTGATTATTTTGCTCGCGGCTTCTGGGCTTGCTGCCTGCAAAAGATCGACAGACCGGGAGTGTTTCATGGCTACTAGGCCCTTTTTTCCCTTGAGTACGGTGTTTTTTCCATCTCGGACGGATGGTTTTTATGTTGGACGATGTGTTTGAATATTGCTCGCAGCTGCTAGGTTGCCCGGAGCAGGGAGTCGAACGGGGGAGCGCATTGGCTTCTAGGCCTGTTTCCGTTTGGAATAATGCGCTCATCTCGAACGGATGGTCTCGCGTTCCGGAGGAGCAGGGAAGGGGTTTCATGATATTATGATCTTGTTGGCGATCCGCTGCAGAGGGATAGATTACATTCGCTTTTCGCAACTGTATATAGTGTCAGTCTGGTTGTTTTTGGTATGCGTTTTCGCAGTAGCATCTTGGCTACTCATTTCCTAGCAGCATTTTGACAGAATCCAAAGAATAAGTTGATCATTGGCTAGAAGTCGTCTCGTTTCTGCTCTCTGTGAGTGAACCAATCCATATGCCAGCCTTGCATGTTCAGTCCTCCACCCTCGTCATGCTGGGCCGTCGGGAGGCTGGCACAACCGCCCACGAGCATAGACCGGGCAATCAACTTAGCTCGCATATCACCTTTGATAGGAGAGGCCGGGACTTGGTAACACGGGGCCTATCATGTTCGGATTCGCGCAAGCCTTGCGTCGTCGAGCCGGTATGGGAAGGGAGGTAGGTCGCGGGAACATCTAGCTAGATGCTGCGGGCTTCAACGATCTCGAGAGAACTGACATTAGACGAGTATCGAATTTGGGCGTGGTTCAGGCCGTGACATTTGGTGTATTTGTCCTTCGTGCTTTCTCGAGAAGGAGTCGTAAGCAGGGCGCGCCTCGAGACGAGTTGCCGACATGGCATGGGGCACGTGAGTATCTTGTCGGTTCACTCCTCCGAAGTAGTCGTGCCGTTTAGGTCCGCGTATTGTCGAGGAGGAGGAGAGAGCGCAACAGTTGAATGGGCGAACCAGATTCGTGATTTTGTTTATATGCAAGGAAGGCCACGGGGCCTCGTGCCGTCCTCGAAGTCCATGAGACAATGGTCACAGACAGACGTTGCACGACGGGTACTGCATGCGCATTTTAAAGAGTCCTGCAGTAGTCCCTCTCCCCCACGGAGGTATGATAGGGCCTCCGGGAATTATCTTCAAGGAATAAGGGTTTGATAAAAGATCAGACCGACTGCCATAGGAAGGTGGGTGTGTAGCGAGCAATCTTTGGAGATAACAGCCGTGGTCGTGATAGGGGGCGGTGCAAGCACGAATCAATCTCGCCAACCAGTGCCAGCCAGCCAGTCCCGCGGAGATGGCTCGAGTGATCTTCATCTGAATTGGCGTGCTTGCTAAACAATCATATCGGATTGCGGAATGGTTGCGGAACGGGCGAGCTGGACAGCCCCAAACTGTTTCCTATCTACGGCTTCTGTGGCTTCCCCTTCCGCCATCATGGCACATCCACTATCCCATCCCGCCTTTCAGAATTACTGAGAGCAGAAGATAAGGGCCATCTCCCACTTTGGCCTTTGGGGGTGTTTATGAGGTGATGAAGCCGCAGCCAGGTATAAGATGGACTGCAATCCCGTTTCAAACATGTCCTGTGGCTCGCTCTAGAAGCCGATATAACGAGCAAATGTGCCTAACTACCCACCAACTTGTTTTCTCCCTATGTGTTGCCCTCAACTGGGCTCTGTGGCCTCAACCGTCCAAGGGCTAAGCACTCATGCACCTCGAGGTTGACCAAAGGCATGATGACGTCCGGGCTCCATATCTCGAATGGCAGACCGTGATCCTGCCGACCTACACTTCTGCAACATGGACTGCGAGAACGGAGGATACGACACAGGACATCGATCTGTACGACGCTGCGACGACCCATTTAGTACGAGCGAATCGTTCCCGCCGCGAGGAAGGTCTTCCAGTAGTCACAGGTCAACACAGCAACCGGGGTCTACGACCGGTCCAGACCAGAATAACCATCTGGGCAAGTGGCTTCAACGAGGCCCCTCGGCAATGCGGCTCCCGAAAGAGAAAAACATCCTCTTTCCGTCCTTCTTGAGGAGGCGAATAATGCCTAGGCTGGGAGTGTCCGAGAATGGGGATAGAACTCCGCCGAGGCTGTTGCGTGGGCAGAGTGCCTTTGCTCCGATGAAGGAGTGTCTTTCTCTCACACAGCACTGGGGTCCCATAGGACTGTCGCACCGACAAGCACCATCTCCTCTGTGCGGCGGCGCCGTCGAGAGGTTCACTCACCATGGCACCAGCATCGACCGCATCGGGGGAACGCGGACGCCACACCAAACGTTCTGTGTGCAACACGGTATGACCAGAAGGGTTTACCGTGTTTTCCCGGAATCTCATACGAAGCAGCGCGCTTTTTGCGAACGAAGCCATCTGGAGTAGTGACTGACAGCGCCTAACAAGCATCGGGGATGGTGGCCAATCTCACCGCCCTCACGCCACGGGCGCCGGGCGCCGGACAATCTTCTTTCGACGAGAGCTACCTAGGCCGGGCCAGGGCAGGGCAAGCAGAATGCAAGAAGGGCCAAGATGCAGAAAGGGCGCTCTACCCGTGCCGTATTTCCCTAGCTAGGTGGTTGAAAAGGCTGATAGGGTGATCCTCGGCGCGCTGACCGGAGCTGTCAAAATAAATTCTGGGTCCTGTTCTTATCAGTGAGTCCCCGGTTTTTTTTCCCTTCCCTTTCTCCAACAAAGCATCACCTAAGAGCCGGGAAGGACTTGACATCACCCATAATGTAATTTGTTTTCCACTAACTACCTGTACTTGTACGGTCGCACTGCGCGGCGCTCTCCCCACAGCGGTTGCGTCGTCGCAGCAGCGCCGCAACGGCCCATTCTCCTCTTTGGCTGCCACTGCGCTGCGGTGCGCTGCACTGCACGGCGCCGCACTGCAGTTGCAGATGCACGAACCCCACCAGTCACCCTCTTCCTTGATATGCTGCTTGTACAAGTAGTTAGTTGACGGGATATTTGAGACAGAGAGGCATGGTTATTGCGGAGAACGCAAGTGTGAAAAACGCACGAGGGACCCGTTGCTTACCACCTGTGTCTGGTAGGTACCTAGTGCTCTGCCTGCTGTCGCCCGGATGCCTGCAGCAGCATCCCGGCCTAGTGCTGCCTTGGCGGACCACCGGTTCGGGCGTTGCCTTCTAGGGTTCTTCCAAGTACTTGTAACTATTCCCAAGACAAGGCTCGACGATGCACCGCCAATGGTGCAACCCTTACCTCGTGTCACTAGTCTGGAGGCACTGGAGGATAGCGGCGAGCTACTCTATTAGAGTAGGGCGCCTCACCAGCCAGTAACGACCTCGAGAAACTCCGACCAGCCAGCCCGCTTCGAGGCTTTCCTTATCAGACCGCAGACCGGGTGGATCTCGCCGGTCCACTTTGGATCGGGAGAAGAAGGGATCTGGGAAGGAGGAGCTGCCATGAACTTGACCCGGAGCCATGTGGTATTTGGCGGGTGTCCGCGTCTCAGAAGCCCCCCAACCTCGGGGAGACACATCATGCATTACGGAGCACAACGAACCTGCGGCCTGGCCATTGACATGGCGCATTTGAGGCTGAGGATGGACGGGAAGCATGTGCCATGCCAGTCGCCGCTAGTTCGCCAGGGGGTCACGATAGACTCGGGGAGACTCAGGCGTACCTAGCGGCATTGTCTTATTTACATTAGGTATGCACTTGTAAAAAGTGTCGTCATATGTCTGCGTAAGGCGCTGCGGAGCAATTGCATGTGAACTCGATCGAGCATTCAATGACGGGGAAAACCAACTGCTGTACTGCAACGATGTGTCTTTTCAAAGGAATCGGCGATGAACACCCGGGAAAGACGGAGGAAAGGTCAAATGCCTACAAGTACTGTAGAAAAAGGGACAAAAGGTCGAGGTCCTGGCTTACCAGACTTGACTACTCCGTACGTCAACCAGTTGACTCTCGCATCCTCGGCGTCTGGATGTTCTCACTGCCATTTTGGGAAAGTGTTCGAGTTTGCTGACAGATGTCTTTGCTGCGCATTAGTAAATCGACGACAGCAAATGGCCGGGTTCATTGATAAGAACAGCGATAGAACCAGCGTTCGCAGGTGGGTCTAGACTTTTGGAGGGATCCAGCGGTACAGAAAAGGACGGGAGCCAGGGCGGGGGGGGCTGGCTGGGCTGGACTGGCTGGACTGGCTGGGCTGGCTGACCAGTGTTTGTCTCGATGGGGAAAACCTGACTCGCGACCCGGGATCAAGACTGCGGGCGGTGCGCAGACAGTCACACGATTTATTGTTTCTGGTCACTGCGCATTTGCCTGTTTGGAGAGCGGCGACATGCACTGCACGCAAAGGGCATGGGGGTGGGTTTCTGGCTGATGTGCGGCAGACCAAGAACCGTTGTCGTCGACCGAGAACGTTGCTGTCAATTGCGAGGATCCAATTGGCGGCGAGCTTTGCAGTCCGAACTCGCTTCCGCTGCCTGGCTTGCTGGCTGCTGGCTGCTGGAGAAAAAGACGTGACGGCGGGAGTGGGAGGGCAAGGAAAGCAAGCTCTTTGGCTCTTTGGCGCATGCATTCCTCTCGTGCTCCCGAGTGGGGGTCATCCTGGAGGTCGGATGCAAGTGCTCGCCATCCCTGTCCGGTAGCTGGTACTTGTACTTATCCCTAGCTCTGTAACTACAAGTACTCAGGTTGTTCGTGCTTTCGTCTATGCGGGCACGCACCCCAAACCCACTGAAGGAGAGAGACAGACCCATGCACTGACTGCATGCTCATACGCCAGACAGGGAGGGAGGGAGGGAGGGTTGGCTCCAGTTGCCATGCTGCGTGCCGTGGGTCCATCAGCTCGTGTCTCTCTCTCTCTCTTCTCTTCTCTTGATGATGATACTCTTGCCGAAGAACCATAGAGGCGCTCCCTATTTGTGTACGCAATCCAATATCTCGCGGTCTGATGCAAAGGTGCACGCCCGCCCCGTGGTCCGACAAGTCGAGAGATGTGCTGCGGCTGAAGAATGTCGTGCGGTGCGTGCGGCCATCCACGGTTGCTTGCATCTTGGGCGACGCAGTCATCCTAACTTGTATGGAAGAAATCAAAAAACAATAGCCAACTGAAGGCCGCTTAATTACAGGCTTGTGCGGGAGGCTCGTCTCCATTGGCAGCCATCCCTGCCGACCGTCGTACTGAACACGCCCTGGCTCTCCAGGATCTCGATGGAGTTGGAGGGGTCGAGCGTGGGATGATGACCAGCACTCCCTGCTCTGTGCCGCGCGCGGGCTGGCAGCACTCGCTGCGAGGTCACAACTCACAAGCAAGCCGGACCTCGAGCGAGAACAGCGAGGAGGAGAGCAAGAGGGGAGACTCGGGACTCGTTCAAGAGGGCACTCTGTCCTCGGGCAGCAGGAGAGTATCCAAGTCAAGTAACTCGTGTGTGAATAGTGTCACATAGTTACCTCCTACCTACGTGCACACTCTCAGGCGGCAGACTCCGGTTATTCTTCCAGCCAAGCGGTTATACCTGTAGCAACCCGTACGGACCTGCTCCCCAGCACACTGCCCGCCGTCCTTTTCAGGGTCCTCTTCGCTGTGGGACTTGGTGCGAGCTTGGTGCTGCGAGTTTATCTTGCTAGCACGTTTGAGGCCTAACGACCGCGAAGCTGGGCCCACTGTCGTCTTGGCCGTTCCTTGGACACGATCCATTGATGTTCACGATGACGTCTGTCTGTCTTGAAACAGACAGGACCAGCCTCGCTGTCGGTCGTGTGGTTAAGCGCGCCTTATTCCCATCCACGAGCCTCTTTGGGCGCGGGATGAGCCAGCTTGTACCCGTCGTCCACCCTGTATCGACCTACCTTGCTATAGTTACCTGCCATGGTAGATGGGGGACAACGACAAAAAACAAATGCTCGAGTCCTTGGCAGATCTGACCGAGTCATAGTAGCTCAATGGAGGCGGACGGGCTACGAAAGACAAAAAAAGAGGCACCAAAGAGCCCTGCCCTGCCCGCCCCCGTTCTCGTGCCGGTGCCTTACTGAACCGAGCAATACCGGGACGGCAAGGACTTTGACAGGATTGGGTGCTTGGGAATGGGGGGATTGGGGGTTGGACTGGGCTGACGAGGACTGGACAGAGACAGAGAGCGAGAGCAAGAGAAGGACTGCAAGTGTGAAATTCATTTGCACATGCATTGGCTCAAGTCTGGTGGTGTGTCGGGGCGCCGGCCACCGGCTCAAGGCTCGTCCACCCATTCCCTGTCCATCCACGGACAGGATCCATTGATCTCGACTCACACACAGACCACCCTGCTGTACCCTGTATTGTACAAAGTACAAGTACTTGCAGCAACCCACCCACATCATCCATGGGTGCCACCCCTGCCACCCCCCTGCCCTCCCTCCACTCTGCATCTGCTCCCCACGCTTGCCCTCTTCCGAGCATCACCAGCCCGCCGCCATGCCGCGATTCCTCCGTTTGGCTGCGACTCTCTCTTGCTCGATTCTGGCGGTCCAGACTTGCCTGCAGGCTGGAGATCATGACATTCTCCCATCCCGCCGTCGTACACACGAACCCCCTTCTGACAGGTAAAACCGTTGCTCAGAGCTTGGGATGTTGATGACACTCCTTGTCTGCCGGAAAGTATAGTATTTGTTTGAGGGGTTGCCAGAGGCTATATTGCATGCTAAAGTATCCCGGGCTGCTCTCGTCTCTCGTCTTGAGCCTCTGTTCAGTACTCAAGGTAGGCAGATAGACAGGAAGGGAGGAAGAAGGCATATGGTATCGTCTTTTTTGGGCAATTTGATCATGGAGATACAACTACAGCATGTCGAATGCTGTTTCTGCAAACCGGTCGATTCCCTATTCTCTGGTCGAGTAAGATGCCCAAGACATTGTTTTAATGCTGGCCGAGTCGGGTCCGTATTGTAGTTAGTTACTTGTACTTGTCGAGAAGCCCATCGACGGAATCGAAGAATGCCCCCCCACTCCTCCCGCTACAGCACCTAGTCGCCCTCCTAATTATAATCTCGGTGCAAAGTTCGAACCTACGAACGCTGCAAATCGCTTCGGCTCGGCGGATTGGAGGAGTCAAGCTCAGCATCCATTGCATCCATTGCATCCACCATCGAGCAGGCTAAGGCACCTAACGTTAGCATATCGTCGACGCCGTCGCTCCAGGTGCAAGATCCGTGGTGGTGACAGGGTGGTGGCCCTGCTCACAGGTTGGTCGTCTTTCCCGGCTTGTTCCCCCCCCTTCGTCTTTCTCTCTTGTCTGGCTGGCTGGCTGGCTGGCTGGCTGGCTGGCTGGGCTCGATTCCCGGTGGGTGGATGGATGAATGAGTGAGTGAATGAATGAATGAATGAATGAATGGATGGATGGATGGAATCTCCCACCACCACCACCACCACCACGCACCAACACGACCACCACCTCCGTGACCCCTACCAACCTTGAAAGCGATCAATCACTCGATTTGAGAAAAAAAAGGTCGCTCACAAAGAGGGACTGGGGCCGGCCACCGTTCCCCACTACCTGCAGTTCCCTTCCCACAACGACGCACCGGCACCTCGAAATCCTGCCCACCACGCACGCTTCCCGCTAAGACGGACGGGGGGGCCGCCGCAAGCAACTTTTACCAAACTCTCCAAACCAAACCAAACCAAACCATCTTGCCATTCTACACCTTCCACTCTGCAACCTTTCAGGACCGTTCCTCTGCGAGGCCAAAAAAAAGGACCTACTCTGCTCGAGAGCGTTTGACCGTGCGCCCGGCACAGCTTCGACCAACTACACACGCAAAAGTCTACTGACTGACTGCGTTTATTTTTCTCTTATTCGCTTGCGCCGATTCCTCGAGTGGACTGGTTTTCTTAATAGCGGGCACTTCTTGCGCGCGCTGCCTCTCGGCTCGTGCGTGACTGCACCGAGCGAGCCTGTGCGGTCAGCAAGCAGCCAAACGTGGGGAATAATCCTCTCATAACACTCGCCCACAACATCAACCAGCTGCCACCCCGAGGGCCAGCCTGTACGACATGGCTTTCCGCAACACAACCCAGTTCGCATCCACGAGTTCCTCCTCGTCAATGCATCCCACGACGACAGAGCACGACTTTCGCTTCCCTCGCCGGACCTACGGCGATGACGCCTCGGGCGGTGGCGGCGCCGACCACCACCACGCCTTTGCCGGCGCCGACCTCAATGGCTTCCCAGTCGACAACGACCGCCCCAGCATGCCCGAGTTCCATCTGGACCTGGACACGACCTTTGACACGGCCCAGAAGAAGCTGTCGAGGGCCGAGGTCTTCGACAACCTGCGCAACGGCGCCGCCGGCCTGAGCCAGAGCCCCGAGGACTTGCAGAAGGAAGACCCGCTCGCCACCCAGGTCTGGAAATTCTTCAGCAAGACCAAGAAGCAGCTGCCCAACCAGGAGCGCATGGAGAACCTCACCTGGCGTATGATGCATGTGAGCTTGAAGAAGAAGCAAGAAGAGGAGCGGGCAAAGTATGTATCCCTTTCGTTTGCTTTCCTTGTGGCGCTCTCTCCCTCGGTCGGTGCGGTGCATCTTGTGACTAACAACCTTGTCCCCCCTCCCCCCCCCCCCAGATCTGCCCGTCCGCCACTGCAAAATGCGCCCAGCGGGATCGCCCAGCTGCGCAAGGCTTCCGAGCAGCATGCAATCAACTCTGAGCCCATGAACCTCGACGACTTCATGATGCCGGACAATATCGATACCCCGTCGGCCTTCCTGAGCATGCCGTCCCCAGAAATGTCGAGGGCCGAGAGAGACTCGCACCACAACGTGGGATCGTCAATCCCCATCAAGATGCGCAAGGACTTTGCTCAGCATTTCGCTCCCCAATCCGTCCCTTCTGCACCGCCTCAGCGAAACGAAGACGAGTTCGGCTATGTGATGCGGCACCAGCGCAAGACCAGCATTGACGACCGTCGAGTAAGTCCCCCACCCGGTGTCATCATGAAGCCTCGCCTTGACCCTCGCATCACGTTGTCGCCTTGTACTGACTATCCTCTGTTATAGACAACACGCAAGCGCCCTGCAGACTTCTCTCCTCATGTTCCTGCTGTCAATACCAACTTGTTGGCTAACGAGCTGGGCCCTGACGCAGATCTCCATGAATATTCTCTGGATCAGACTACCCAAGGCGGTCTGTCGCAGCCGTTGGATCACTCGGGTGCTTCATTCCCCCTCGGTGCCTATTCCATGGAGAATGGCTCGATGATCACGTCGGCTGGGCCTTTCCAGCAGCATTTCTCTTTCTCGCCTTCCACTTCGCCCATGATCCAGCATGGTCCCTTCTCCAACATGTTCAACTCGATGCAGCCATCGTCTTTGCCGACCACGGCAGAATACTTCTCCCCTCCCGGATCGGGCTACCAATCTGGAGTGTCTACCCCCCATCCAGTCAACGAGGCAGACAGCAGTTTCTTCTTCGGCTCCGCAGACATGCGCCAGACAAGGCCGCAGAACTTCCGCAGCCCCCAGAACATGGGGAATGCCATGAACGGCCAGTTCGTGTACAACACCAACGGGAACTCGATGTTTCCCGCGTCTACCGCTGGCGGTGATTCCATCTCTGCCTTCCCGGCAAGTAATTCATTCGGCCACATCGACCCTTCGCAAGTCTTCCAGCCAGAGCAGAACACCCGGTCACCGGGAGTCGGTGGCATGATGCAGGAGAACATGTTCTCCTTCGGCGCCGACTCGGACGGGGAGGACGAGGACAATGGTGCATTTGCCGACCGCAACATGGGCATGCAACATGACTTCTCTCCCGCCCAGATGGAAGACACACCGCTGGACGTCAACAACCTGGGCTGGGACGCTTCCCTGCCGGGGCAGTTCAGTACCCAGGCCGCGCGCTACCCCGGCGGCCCGCCGCGCAAGCAAGTCACCATCGGAGGGACGACAACCGATTATGTAGATGCCAACGGCGAATGGCAAGGGGGCAATCTGTCACGATCCCAATCGCAGTCGCTGAGTCGATCAGATCGGCGTCAGAAGATCCCCCGGACGGCCTCGACGCCGTCTGTCAACCAAGCTGGCTCTTATGACCACACGGCCCCGTCTAACCCCAACTCCCCTGGAGCTGAGCCCTCAGGTATCGTATCGGGCCTGTCGTCGGTTGCTCACAGCCGCCCCTCGACGCCCCCTCCAGGATCGAAGAACGGCTCGTCGACAAACCTGCAAGGTGCTGCTGGCAACAATGGCGAGAGCAGTGCGCCTACGACCTGCACCAACTGCTTCACCCAGACTACGCCGCTCTGGCGCCGGAACCCGGATGGGCAGCCGCTCTGCAACGCCTGTGGACTCTTCCTAAAACTCCACGGTGTCGTTCGTCCTCTCAGTCTGAAGACCGACGTCATCAAGAAGCGCAACCGTGGCTCTGGTTCGAGCTTGTCTGTCAGCGGATCCAGCACCCGCGTCAAGAAGAGCGGAACCGCCTCTGGGGTGGCCTCTCGAAAGAACTCGACGCTTGCCATGGCCTCGACAAACAACACCAGCAGCAACTCGACAACGACTACTCCGCCGTCGCAACCACCACCGCAGAGTCGCGGGGGGAGCGTACCGGAGGGAGAAAGTCCCGTCAGTGGCCCTACCTCTGGCGCGAACACCACCGGCAGCACACCCACGAGCTACCAGGGCAGTGTGGGGTCGTCGTCTGGAGCTGTTGGCGGTAAGGGCGTGGTGCCCATCGCCGCAGCGCCACCAAAGAACACCCCTGGCCCCGGGGCCGCTTCGCTCTCGAGGTCGGTGGCCATGGCGTCGAAGCGCCAGCGCCGTCACAGCAAGGGGACTACCATTGCTGAGACCATGGGGAGCATGGACATTGACAGTCCGGACTCTACCGGATCTAACGAGGCTTCGCGGCCTCTCGGGTCCACTCTTAGCCTAGGCGGTGGTATCAACAGTTCGAGCAACCTGACGCTGGCACAGACTTTCGGTATGGCGCCTCGTCCGACGATGGGGCCTTCTATTGTCGGCATGTCGAGTGTCCCAGCGAGCTCTCCCGTGGCGCCGGGCGGTGCCGGGACGGGGCCTCAGGAGTGGGAGTGGCTGACGATGAGTCTGTGAACGACTCTTTCGTCTCTTCTGTCACCTCGACTTTTAATCTCAATCGCGGGAGCTGTTCTACAGGACAGGATCTTGGGTCGGTCTCTCTCATACCCCCCTCATGACGGCGGATATCCTGCAAGCAAACTTCTTTTTTCCATCTACACTTTCGGGAAAGTGTCTTTTGCTTTCGCCCTCGTGCGCACTAATGAACCGACTCAACTACCCCGATCATCTTTTTCTGTCAATCTGGGTAGGACTTTGGTGTTTCTGTCTTTTTTTTCTGGTCGGGAGAATCTGTTTTGTTGGTTGATTTCCCGGGTTTTTTTTCACCGGTAGAGATACGATTGTAGACCTTGTGCAATACCCTATACTATGTCGCTGTTTATGGTTTTTGGTTTTCATCCCGGTCAAGCTTTTTGGGGATTCTCTGGAGGTGTTTTCTAGATGGGCCATGCACGCCGTTTTATTCATCTCTGGTGGTCGAAGTGGCGTTGCTTTCTCGGGGGGGGGGGGGGGGGGGG
>NW_022156903.1:0-37605 GCF_004353045.1 Thyridium curvatum | reverse complement strand
ATCTTAGCTACGATCAAGTCAACCACCATTGCTCAGCAGCGCCCATCACTTACTGCTTACATAAACCCACACGCTTCCGATCCTACGAAGTAGTCTTGCCTCTTGGGATCAAGGATCGTCACATAAAGATACTAGAAAATTTTTAGAAAGATTTCTTAAATTCTATATTAATTAGATAATTAGCTTAAAATTATAAGCTAATAGACTATAGATAGTAGTTAAGAGAGTAAGAGAAGCTCTTTAGAAAGTAATAGTAAGTAGTTAATAAGATAATTCTAAAAGACTACTATAGTATTAATATAGTCTATACTAACTTCTAAGCTAAAGTAGTCTCTATTAAATAAAAGCCTTAATAACTACTTTAATTATATTAAAATAACCTATTATTAAAGCTAAGAAATATTAAGAAGACTATTAATAGCCTCTATAGTTAATATTAACTTAAGGCTATATAAAAGAAGGTTAAGAATATTTAAGATAATAAAATATTAAAGATAGTAAACTATTATAAAGTTAAAGGCTAGATAATTATATTATTAAAGTAGATATTTATCTATAAGTTTAATAATAAAGGGTATATTAAGAGATTTAAAGCTAGAATCTATATTTAAGAAGATTAATAGCTATTAAATAATTAAGATACCTATATTATTATATTAGTAAAAAGATCTTTTTAAATTCTTATAGCTATTACTATAAGATTTAGGCTTAAAATAAAGTAGTTAGATATAATTAATATTTTTACTAATACCTATCTTAATAAGAAGATATTTATAGAACTTTTATTATACTTTAAATAGACTAATAAGATTACTTATTTAATTAGAGTATTATATAACCTATAGATATTACTATTATTATAATAAAAGCTTCTCTTAATAATTCTTATTAAAATAAGATTTATTTAATTAATTAAAGAACTATATCTCTTTTATAATAACTCTATTCTAATATTCTTCTATATTAATAATATTATCTATCTCTATTATAAGAAGGATAAAGCTAAAGAAGAGGTCTTTAAAGAGATCTTAATCTATTAATTTAAAATAAGAGACTTAGAGAATATTAAGTAGTTCTTAAAAATAAGAGTTATTTAAAATATTAATTAAAGTTAGATCTAGATCTTATAAGAAGATAAGATTACTAATCTTATTATTAGATATAAGCTTAATAATATAACTAAAGAGCTAATTACTTCTATATTAATTAAGAAGATTATAAAGCTAGATAAGTAAATAATCTTATTAAAGATTTATATCTATTAATAAAAGATAAGATCTTTAATCTATCTTAATATTATTATAAGACTAGATATTATTAAAGTAGTTATTAATCTTATCTACTTCTTTATAAACCCTTTATTTAAAGTAATAAAGAAGATAGATAGAGTTATCTACTATCTCTTAAGAATAAAGAAGCTAGATATTCTATTTAATAAGAATAATCTAAACTTCTTATTTAAAATCTATATTAATACTTTATTTAAAGATAATCTAAAGAATTAGAAATTCTTTTAAAAATATCTTATAATATTATTTAAAAATATTATAGATTAAAAAGTAATTAAATAAAATATTATTATTATCTTATCTATTAAAGTAGAGTTACTTATTCTTATAAGCTTTCTTTAAGAAACTATTATTATTATATAGTTTTTTAAGAAGATAATATTATAATTATTAGATTAGTTTATTATTTATTATAATAATTATTAAATTATTTATTTAATTAAAAGTAAGAATTTATAGCTTAAGATAACTTTAAGATATATTAATATCTATTATTATTAAACTTAATAAAAGATTTAAAAGAAGATAATAAAGATAGAATATTTAACTATTAATTAAATACTAGTTAATAAGTTAATTAAGATCTTTTTAATTAATAAGTATTAGAAGTTTATTAAATAATTAAATCTTTATCTCTATTTTATTACTATCTTAAAAGATAATTAAAATTAATAAAAAGAATAATAATCTCTAATTATATTAAATAAAAAGAACTTCTTAGAATTTAAAGATATTAAGAAGTTTAAAAATCTAATTAGAAATTAAATTTAAGTCTTCTATTAAGAAAGATAGATATCCTATTATTAAATTATTAGAATTACTTATAGAAAATATTATATAATTATTTTCTATATATCTCTTTTTATTATTATTTAAGAGAAGAATAAAAAGATTAATATCCTTTATAAAGATTAAATCTATAGAATCTCTTAATTTAACTAACTTAAATAAGAAGCTAATAAACTTAAGAAATATTTTAATTAAAATTATTTAAAATTATATCTTAAAGCTTAAAGATATTTAAAATTTAATTTAAAGATCTAATTAAGATTTAAATCTAAGTCTTTTATTTTAAAAGATAGATATTATAATTATTAAATTATTAAATTAATTATTAAAAAGAATAGAAGTTATTAAGAACTATATAGAATATATTAAGATATATAAAAAAGATATAAAAGTTAATAATAAGAAGAGATAATCTCTATAAAACCTTCTATTTAATATATATCTATATTAATATCTAATATATAATTAATAAGATTAAAAGTAGTTAATTAATCTTTAATATTAAGTAAAATTATTAATTACCTATTTAAGATATAGAAATAACTTTAGATCTCTTAAAATCCTAGATTCTAAAAATCTAGAAAGATATATTAGAAGGGGCTAATCTACTAAGAATAACCCTAGGATAAATTTAGTATGTAGAGCTGTCTCTACTCAACTATACCGCCCTTTAGGGCCACCTCTAAGGGCCGGCGGCCCCCCTGGCGGCCTTCCCCTTTTCTCCCTTAGAATTAGACACCTCAACGAATAGAATTCGATTGATCCGACCCTTAGTTGACAGTAAATGTTCCCCGAGACACCTCTGTTCCACTGCATGTAGGCACTGCTCAAAGGATCCATCTATCGTGAGAGCCTCAATCAATATCAATCGAACCTCCATCCTACCACATGTTTCTTGGGCAAACTCATTCATAATTTCACCTTTCTTGGGTTCTGTATACGTTCCAAATTGATGCCAAGCAACCTATACATCACTCCAGCTTTCACAGCCTGCCCTTGAGAATGAATCTCAACCTCTCAGGCTCACTCAATATCTTCAAGCTCTTGGCCAAGCCCTCGCTCTGCTTGCCTCATGCAACAGTCTCCACCTTCAATGACCTACCTATACCTCTAGACAAAGCCTTTGAGAAGCGATGGAAGAAGCCGAGTATTAAAGCGGTGGTCCTAGACAAAGATGACTGCTTTGCCTACCCCGACACTAGTGAGATACACGCGCCTTACAAGGTATGCTCCAGCTTCGTTCTGGTTGATCCAGAGCTAACGCCTCTGCAGGAAAGATTTGCCGCCCTCAGAGCCGCATATCCCGGCCGCCAATTGCTCATTGTCTCCAACACAGCCGGGGCTTTGAGCTACGACACGAGCCGGAAACTCGCCAAAGAGGTGGAGGGAGCAACAGGTGTCACAGTGCTCTCTCACTCGTCGAAGAAGCCGGGATGTGGCAATGAGATCATGGAATACTTCAAGTCGCACCCAGAAGCTGGAGTAACTCATCCGTCACAAATAGCCGTTGTTGGAGATCGCCTTACCACGGATATGATGCTGGCCAACATGATGGGTAGCTGGGGCATATGGGTTAAGGACGGTGTAGTGCCGCTGCAACAGAAGAGCATAGTGAGTCACTCGATCTACACAACCGCCCTGTGCATCGACACTACTAACAGCAGTGATAGTTTGCAAGGACTGAGCAGAAACTTGCGGCATATCTTGAGTCCCGAGGCTATTCTGCGTCAGAACCACCGAATCCCTTCGAGTGAAGACAGGTTAAACACATCGTCTTTGTCACTCGAGACGACTCTGGACCAAGGAAGCAACTAATCCTTGTAATGATGTACTTTTAATCCCGTTTGGTCTGCAAAGGGCGCAGTCCTTTGGTGTGTAACACTATGTGGTCGCCTACGTTCCCCTTTTCTGTATCCATCCCTATACCGCAAGAGAGACAAGCGGACCGAGTCACTAGGCTACGTTCCTACCCACAGCATAGATATTGTTTAAAGCAAATGACAGTCGGTTCAGCCCGCTAGATAGCATCTCAAAGATGCCACGGAAAGCGCCCATTATACTGTTCAAGTCCTCCATGTGTAACCTACAGATACTGTTGGTAGAGTCTCAGGGATATGTAACAATCTACTCATCTAACGAGAATTCACTTTCCCCTGCCAAACATGCCTGTGCCCTGACGATGCTGTGCCTGCCATGTTTCTGCCTAGACGAGCTCCTACCGCTCAACAAACCTCGTGCTCGACACCGCTCACCAGAACTTGAGACGATTGTCGCCACAGCCAACTCGTATCATCACGATACTGCAGTGAACGACTCCCCCACCCACTCATCATTATTCATTCCTTCCCCTCGTGACCTTGCGTCGCAGCCTTCTCCCTCTTCTTAGGTACTTAAGGGTGAATTTGTCCCTGCAGCCCAATTCCTCTTTCTCCTTCTTCGGCAGTCTCTTCCTCCACGACACGTCTATCAATCTTTCTCCGCCAACGGTTGATCCTTCAGCAACACCTCTACCAAGTCTTTCTCCAAATCTTCTTCCTATCTTTGAGGGGTTCGACTTGTCCGACATCCAGTCTTCTTCTTCTGGTTCTCTCTCTACCCACACTTCACGGCCACGCCTCTTCGAGCGAGGTCTCATGTGTAAACATCGCCATAGAGCTTGATAAACTCCAATCACAATTACACTTTCCCCCGTGCCGCTTCGTCAACATGGGCGGAAAGGTCTGGAGCGTGAAGGAGGAGGAGGTGTTCTGGACTCGGATCGTACCTAGATCTGCCAAAGGCCTCACACTCGCCAAGACGTTCGACCCCAAGACCTGGGGCCAACTAGCTGATGAGATGCAGAGGCTGATGGGCCGCGAGTCCAAGAGGGACTACAAGGACATGATGATGTGTAAGTTTGGCACACCTAGCCCTTTGAGTCGACCGCTAACCACGTGTTAGTCGAACACTACTTCCACAATGCCATGTGCAAGGGCAAACCTTACTCCCCCAACGCAGCGAAATGGGCACACAAGTATCGGATTCAGGCTGGTTCGTACCACTGACCTCCCAATCCCATCCTACCTTTTACGACACCGACTTCTTCTCACCTAGACCCGGCTTGGTTTGTATTGACCTATGTGTCCTAGGTCTCCTGGACCGGGTCGAGATGGAGGCGGAGGCGAAGAAAGAGGAGCGCAGAAACCAGAAGAAGGCCCAGCGAGGTGCGGCACACAAGGCTGCCGCACAGAGGATGCCTCAGAGGAATAATACCCAGGCTGTCTCTGACAGAGTTGCCGCTCAGACAGACCAAGCCGCCGGCCAGACGGTCCCGTTCGACAAATCCTCCCAGCAACTCGCCCCCTTGAGCAACTCACGGTATACTCAACCGCAGTACCCTCAGCGATCTGCGACTCAACGACGTCAGCCCTACTACCCCGACCGACAACAGGCGGCCAACCAGCAGCCGCAATACGAGCAGGCGCAATACCAGCAGCCACAATACCAGCAGACGCAATACCAGCAGACGCAATACCAGCAGCCGGAATACAGACAGCCGGAGTCCCAACAGCCGGAGTCCCAACAGCCGGAGTCCCAACAGCCGGAGTCCCAACAGCCGGAGTCCCAACAGCCGGAGTCCCAACAGCCTTATGCTAGCGCTGGCTCCAGCCAAGCTGGTTCATCCAGCAACACTGCTGCTGCGCCTTCCTATCCTGCTACAACCAGCATGAGTGCCTCCGCATATGTGCAGACAACTCGGGAAGACTCCCAGATGATTCTCCCGTATCGCCCTGCCCCTATTCTGGAGCCACCAGTGCCGCAGAGCTCGGCCAGTGACAACCGGAACACGACGGGTTATACCCAGAGCTATCACCAAGGATGGCTACCGGACCTCCGCGCCTCGAGCCAGCAGCTGTCTGCTCCGAACCCGGCGTATTACTTGCCGGATCCGAGAAGCAGTTACTATCCACCGCCGGGCCAGTCGCACATGTCGTCCTCGACGACGTCCTCGTGGGGCCTGGTGAACTACGCTGCGGACAACGGCTACCAGTCGCCGGCTACCTCCGGAGCGGCCACGCCAAGCGACTCCTCCTGGGAGATGGTACGGTCTTCCCGCTCCAACTCGGATGCCAGCGGCCGCCACCTGGAGGACCTCTACCACTGGGATGACCCAGATGCCTTGGCCGAGTAAGACGACGGCAATCTTGCCATATGGGGTGGTGGCTTTCTTCTGTTTGATTTTCTATAGTATCAGCAGCGACCCAAAGTGAAGGGGAAGAGAGGTGTGAATGAAATTTTCAAACATAGGGGAGGGAATGGAAGGAGAACGACTGGTTCTGCAAAGTCGGTGTCCTAGGGTTGCTGTTTTCACCGGAGATGCGGGATCAACTATCGCTGCCTGGACCACTATGATCGCCTCGAGGAGTATTCATAGTGGCCAAAGCATCAGATGGAGTTCACTTTTGGTCATGTTAGCTAGTACTCAATATGAAGATTTAACTCAGTCTGACTGGGCTTGGCGGTGTATTCCGGTCTGGATGTATTTCATTTTCAAGAACTTGAAGCCATTTTAAATATTTTCTCACCGTCTTCATCCATCCTAATGACTTCAGCTTGCCTTTTTGTCATTTTCTAGCCCTGATCCTGCTTCTGCCCGGAGGGAGGCAATTGCACATGTACTCACTATGGTTTCAAGGTGGAGGGCACTCACAGGATGCTGATGCAAGGACAACTCAAAGAATTCAAGCCCACCTCAGGTGCACTGGGTTCAACGTTACACTCCCCCACAAAATAAGGCTTGAGATCAGAAGGAAAGTCAAAAGTGACAATACAGACTCCTCTTTGCTAACTTGCTTTCTATTCATATTACTTGTGTGTCCAAGAAGCCTGAGAGCCAACAGCTCCAACTTTTCTCAAACTACCTACCTTGGCATGTGTCCATGGGGTACCGGTGTTGCACCAATGACAACACACACCTCAGATCTGACACTGGCACCACGGCTCACCACACCTTCGACTTCATTGACCATTCAAGAGCGATGCCCCCATCCCTCGCTGTCTTACCGTTGGAGATCCCCACCTTCTCGTCGAGCGCATCGGAAAATGCAATCTCCCTCGGTGCCTCCCGGATAGAGCTCTCCGCGCCGGGCTCCTATCCAGCCGGCGGCCTCACCCCGCGCCCCGCAGATCTCCCCACCTCTGCCGCCTCGCTCCCGGTGCCCTTCCGAATCATGATCCGCCCGCGCGGGGCCGCAGATAACCAGCAGGACTTTGTGTACTCGGACGCCGAGTTCGCGGCCATGCGAGACTCGATCCGGGAATTCAAGGCCAGCGAGCTGCTCAAGCCCGAAAGAGGAGACGGCTTTGTCTTTGGGATCGTCAAGCATGCCGGCCAGGACGGTGGTGCGGTTGTTGTGGACGAGCAGAGGTGCGAGGAGCTGGTGCGCCTGGCGGGCCCATTTGGGTGTACCTATCACCGGGCCTTTGACGCCGTGCTCGACTCTGCCGGCCCCGCCTCCGAGGCCGAGGCCCTGGAGTCTGTCGCAAGATGCGGCTTTGATGCGATACTTACCTCTGGAGGCAAGGGAAACGCTCTTGAGAACCGGGAGATGTTGCGAAACCTTATACAAATGGCAAAGGGCAATATTCAGATCATCGTGGGCGGGGGCGTTCGGAGTACAAATGTCGCGAATCTAGCGAGGGATATACTGCCGAATGCCGCGAATGAGCACATGCCAGGAGAGGTCTGGTTTCACTCATCGTGCCTGACTCCAAAGAGCAAAGGACCGGAGGAGCCGGACGAGGATGAGTTGACGAGGATGGTGGATCGTTTACAGTCAATCGATCACCGGCAGGGGTAATCAAGGGACTGATCTGTTGCCCGTTTAGGCCTACAAGAACCCATCTATTTTCGAATGACCTGGCGGCGATTTACAGATATACGAATTTACGCAAGAAGACCCTGAACCTCAAGGCCTTCTCACTGGATCTCTCGTTGCACTTTGCCAAGGCTGTTGACGTGGACTCATCTGCAGATTGTCTATGGAGTTGTTCGTTGCTGGCAAAATAAAACAAAAGACTGAACAGATTCCAATCCTCCTTTTCAATCTAAGATTCTTACGGATCAATGGATTGGCTTCTTATTTTTCTTGTGTGTCTGAGCCTCCTGGATGAAGGTCGCCCGAAGAGTTGTCAACCTTGCGTCTCAAGTTATCGACAGAAGACTGGTCTCTCAGTGACCGTCTACTTTGCGTTATATTCTACGATTTTCTCTCACCAGCTTAATTCGCCTGATCGTACATCCAATTTGGAGCTAAAGACGGGCCGTTTGTCGGGTCGGAAAGACCATGTGTGTGCCGGGTATCGTGGGCTCCCCGGACTCTAGAGTAGCATCGGGAGGCTCTTGGCGGTAGTCACCCGCATGCAGCCTTACCCTTTGCAGAAGCCAAAGTGCATGTTCCTGCCTCCGGAACGCAGAAACAGGTAGGTCACCCAGTAGGCTACTGCGAGGGTCCCTCAATAGACTACTGCGTGCGCGCGCTGACGCATGTAGGTTATCCCTGTAAATATTGCCCAAGTGCTCGGGGCTATGCCATATTCTGTACTGGGGAAAGGGGTTGTTGACGACTTCGCAGGGTGTGTTTGTGCTCAGACACCAACACCCAACACCCAACACCCAAGACGGCTGTATGCCAATAGGCCCACCGGTGATGGCACCTTCGTGGGGCTGACAAGATGCGCTGAGAGGGCCTTGCACATAAGAACAAGTCTGCTTGCACTCCGAGGGCCGGGGCTGATGGTGAGTGTTGTCCTCAGCTCGGCTTCGTCGCGTGTCAGAGCGGACTTTGATGATGATGTTTCGCCCCTTCAGAGTCTGGGCGGCGACTGTTGCTGCTGTCCTGTCCCTGTCGTCGGTGGCATCATGCTACCCGCAACTCCAAGCTGAATTCAGCAAGAGACAGATTGGGTGTCGTAACCTGAAAGACTCGTATGACTACATTGTCATTGGCGGCGGTCAGTCTGGCCTGGTGGTTGCGAACCGACTCTCTGAAGACCCGGATGGTAAGTTATATCCAAGTGTGAAGGATTGCTGGATGAGCATGTGCGTGTGACTGACTGACCAATGTCTCAAAGCGACTGTGTTGATCGTCGAGTATGGCTACTTTGACGACAGGCCAATGGTCCTGCAGCCGCAGAGCGCCACCAGTTACCCGAGGCAGGATCTCTTCAACGTAACCTCTGTGCCCCAGAAAGGACTGGGTGGCTCCAGACAAGCCGTCTATGCGGCGTGCGTGGTAGGAGGAGGATCGACCATCAACGGCATGATGTTGAATCGTGGTGCGGCAGATGATTATGACAACTGGGAGAAGCTCAACAATCCTGGCTGGGGCTTCAATGACCTCCTTCCCTACTTTGTCAAGGTGAGATGGAAACGCACCTGACCTAGATAACCGAAGCTTTATCCATGACTAACACATCCCAGAGCACACGCTTCGATGCTCCAGCACCGCAGCTGCAGAAGGAATTCAACATCACCTGGAACGAGAGTTCTTATGGCAGTGACGGACCTATCCACGTTAGCTATGCCCCTTTCCAGTGGCCAGGTGTGAAGATCCAGTACCAAGGCCTGGTGGAAGCCGGAGCTGAGCCCCAGCTGGATGGAGCTGGTGAGTTAAACTGCAGTCTTCCCAAGGAACGGACGCTCATCCTACTTCCATAGATGGCCACGCTTATGGTGTCTTCTGGTATACAGTCCGTACAGTACACCCTATTTTGGTAGCCGGCCAAGAACTGACAAATCAACAGAGCGCCGTTGACAATGCGACAGTCACTCGGTCGTATGCCCGGAATCAGTACTACGACCCAGTCGCAAACCGCGAGAATCTCCAGATCTTGACTGGCTGGCGAGTGAACGACATCACTTTTGACGAGAACAAGCATGCGACTGGCATCCGTATGCAAAAGCGCGGTACAGAAGCGGGTGCTCAAGTCATTACGGTCAAGTCAAAGAAGGAGATCGTCTTGACCGCAGGCGCGCTTCACAGCCCGCAGGTCCTGCAGCGGAGCGGTATTGGCCCGGCTGCGCTCTTAGAGAAAGCCAAGATCGACGTGGTCGTTGACCTTCCTGGGGTCGGCAGCAACTTGCAAGACCATGCCGTCAGCGGCTTCTCGTACCGGTGTAAGTGATGGTACTGTCATCGTTTCCAAGGCCTAGCGAGGCTAACATAGTCAACAGATACGACTGACGTCGAACCGAATCCGACGACGACTCAAGCCCAGAACAAGACGTTCGCCGAATGGGTACAGAAGGAGTGGAAAGAGAACAGATCTGGTGAGCCTTGATCTTTGAGCACCTTATGAACCTCGTGCTGAGATTAGATAGGCCCAATGTCACAAACGACTGGCAACACTGCCGGTCTCCTGCCCCTCAAGGTCGTCAGCCCGGACCGCTGGGAGGAGATCGTGGCGGCCTACCGCGCCCAGAACGCAGCCGACTTCCTGCCGGGGACCTACACCGCCGAGCAGGTCAGGGGTTACGAGGCGCAGCGCGCCATCCTCTCCGACTCCATGACCCGCACCGACAACGCCGTGGTCGAGCTGCCCATCCAGGGCACGGGCAGCGGCGCCCTCGTCCTCACCAAGGAGGTCAGCCGCGGCACCGTCCTGCTCGACCCGGCCGACATCTACGCGGACCCGGTCCTCGACTACCAGACGTTCGTCAACCCCGTCGACGCCGCCATCGCCGTGGAGAACGTCCGGTTCGCGCGCCGGCTCCAGCAGACGCCCAGCGTGCGGGCGCTCGGCCCCGTCGAGCAGGTCCCCGGCGCCAACGTCACCAGCGACGAGGCCCTGCTGGCCGTGGTGCGGTCGTCGTCGGGGAGCTCCACGGCTCACATCTCGGGCACCTGCGCCATGATGCCGCGCGAGTACGGCGGGGTGGTCGACTCGGAGCTGAGGGTCTACGGCGTCGGTGGTCTCAGTGTCGCGGATTCGTCGATCCAGCCCCTGATTCCCGGCGCGCATATCTGCGCTACGGTCTATGCTGTTGCAGAGAAGGTGAGTCGAACGCGTGAAAGGGACCCCCCCTTGTTTTCCCTTTTCTTTTTCTTTTCACATTGAACGCCATGAGCTTGGTGAGACTAACATTGAGTGTGTGTAGGCTGCGGATCTCATCAAGGCTCGGCATAGATAGGGAGTGTGACTGAGGCTTTGAAACATAGACCGCTTCAGATCAGTGTTGAACTCGAGTTGATGAGATGAGAATTTCAATATTTGGTATTATGCTCTGTAAACGACCTTAGTTGGTCGTGTCAATGGCATATCCCGCGTGAGCTGTCCATTTGTCAATTGCTCTCAACGCCTCGACATCCAGCTCGGAGTGCAGAGAGCTTCGGACAAAAGTGATATAACGAAAAGAGGTACAATGCTTGATGACAGTGGAATTATAGGGGCGAGTATGGGAAGGTTGAACTCCCTGAACATGTTTTATTTGCCATTGTGACTTCTTGGTGTTATCTAAAGCGAACAAGGGGCATAGAAGAGAAACGCCGAGGCATGAACAAGCTTTGATTCTGGGTCAGTGCAACTAAGACAAGGGTAGCATTCCTGAGGATGATCGCAGGACACTCTGCTGTCGTGTGCTCTTCCTCCTGCCAGTTATGAGGTTCCATTCCATGCCTCGGGAGCATGAGCTTGTCCGCTGTACTAGACTCACCTGGATTGGTTGATGGACCTCATGTACACGGATACCGGCTACAATGGAATGCTGGCCACGTGGGCTTGTCGAGTGAGAAGCAGGCCATGGAATACCTAAGAACTGATATGGACGGATACCTATGGGGCAGGCTTGCGGGATGGACACAGGAAAGCCTCTTTCGTCAGAAAGCTTCTTCGGAGCTTCCATTGCATATCCCTGTCTGAATGTACATACGGAGTACTAGCGCGAGCCAAGTATCGAGAGCTGCAGGCCTCGATACCTACCTACCTTGGTAATGTATTGTACGAGAGTGCCTGACACGAAGGTGTAAGCCGTGTGAGGAGTTACCATTGACCACAGGGAGGCGGCACGGGGTCTGTTCCTTAGATCCCGAGGGGCCTTTTACGCCATAGTCGAGAATAATCCTCAGACAAGGAAAGTGAGAGGCTGGGGAGCAAACGGAGTGATTCCTTCTCTCTCTCCAAAGACGATAGTTTCCTCGCCGCATCTGGAGGTCGACGAGAGGTGTTGGCTATCCATGTGTCTAAGCTTTTGTGGCCATCCACGATGGCGTATTAGTGGGTGGAGCCAGCTTGTCTAGGGGACCCTCCAGCGATATCGTAGCAATCGAACCCCCCAGAACAAGGCAATCTCCCCCACTCTGCAGCTGGAGCTCAGGCACGATCCAATCACTGCCAGCACTGTTAGCACGTTCTCCAGGCTGGGCATCTTGGCCATGGGATATAAAGTCTTGGCACACCGCATCTCTCGAGGATCGCGTCTTGGCTTTTTTGTCATCCCAACGACTCAGTCCGTCCGCCCATCCAAGACAAGGCTTTTTACCTTCCCGAGATGTCTTGATTCGCCCATGCCGCATTGCTGCATGGATTCTTCTCTAGGCTGCTCCCGGCTGCCCACCCGAACAGAGACCATGGCTCTTGGCGAAGGCATCATGGACACCATCCGAGGCTGGCTCTGGATCGACTGACGGGCCAGTCCCTCTGTCCTTTACGCGGGCCTCTGCGCAGGATATTGCTGTTGCCCATGCACGTGTCGGCAGCCACCACTGTGATTCATGTGGTTGCATCCGCGGACTCACCGGCGGACCAGCCTGGCGGACCGGACATAGCTCCAGTCTGAGGATGGCGATGCCCGCCCGGCCAATGGGACTGCTCAATGCCTGCACTGTCCCATCCCAGCTGCGATGCAGGCCCTGTCCTGCCATCTTCTCTGCGGTTCCGGAGCCAGAGAGCAGAATATTGGACCCGGAGCCTTGGAAGAGCTGACCTGCCTTCCTGGGCCGTCATGATGCGCCCACCTCGAGCACGAGCTGCACACGCCCCCAGCTCCATGCGAGACCAGGCCCAGCTCTGCATCCACAACGGAGGATCGACAGCGGAGCTGCAGAGCGGGAGATTGACTATTTAAGAGCTCTTGACCACCCATGATGCCCTCGTCCCTTGGCGACTCTCTCGGGACAAGTCATTTCCGCGCTGCTCTCTTGATCGTTCCTGCGGACGGATTGAAGCTTCGCTCGAGTCTAGATAGGCACCAGCAAGATGATTGCCAAGGTCAGCGTCCTCGCTG
The DNA here is from genome assembly GCF_004353045.1 of Thyridium curvatum. NCBI lineage: Eukaryota > Fungi > Ascomycota > Sordariomycetes > Thyridiales > Thyridiaceae > Thyridium > Thyridium curvatum. Next base: position 24,264 of record NW_022156903.1, on the reverse strand, counting down.
CTCTGACAGCTACGCTGTCTGCTGTCAATGCCCAGACCTTCCACAGGCTGGGTACCTGCCCGACCCTGGGTTGCATTCTGCCCCCGGATCAGCAAGGTGAGCACGCGCCTCTTGAGCTTGTGGTGAAACTATCAGCTCAAATCGCTCCTAAACATCACTGACATGGGCTCGCACTAGACTTCTTGCCGGGCCAGTACTTCGATCTCCGTTTCGAGGTCCACGCCCCCGTGAACGGCTCGGAGGCCTTCAATAAGGGTGTCCCGGATGAGAAGTTCACCGGCACCATCACCAAAGACGGTGGCTCGCCCAAGAACATCGCCGACTACTTCAAGGTCAGCGAGCCCCAGCTGGAGAAGTGGACCTTCTCCTGGTACGAGGACCTGTTCGCCCGCGATGCCAAGAACAAGACCATCGTCAACGCCGCCTCCAAGATCTACCGCCGCATCGCCCTCAACGAGCCCGGCACCTACAAGATCAAGCTGAACTACTACAGCAACAAGACCACCGAGGCCACCTGGGTCGTCCGCCCTATCGCCAAGACCAAGAAGGCCAAGAACATCATCTTCTTCATCGGTGATGGCATGACCACCAACATGATCACGGCTGCCCGCCTGCTTGCCCACAAGTCCATCAACGGCAAGTACCAGACCAAGTTTGCTCTGGACCAGATGCCCGTCATCGGCCATCAGATGACCCACTCCATCGACAGCTTCATCACTGACAGCGCCAACTCCGCCTCTGCCCTGTACAGCGGCCACAAGTCCACTGTCAACGCCATGGGCGTTTACGTCGACTCGTCCCCCGACTCGTTCGACGACCCCAAGGTCGAGACCATTGTTGAGATCATCACCCGTCTCTGGGGCTCCGCCTGGGGTGCCGTCTCCACTGCCTTCATGGCCGATGCTACCCCCATTGCCCTGGCCACCCACACCCGCACTCGCGGCATGTACGGCCCTCTCATTGACCAGATGCTGAACGGTGTCACCAACTACACCTGGACCAAGATGAACGGCCCCGACGTCTTCTTCGGTGGAGGTGCTGAGCAGTTCCTGCCCGGCTCTGGCTCCTATCAGGGCAAGGACTACTACGACGCGTTTGCCAAGAAGGGATACACCGTCTCTCTGAACAAGACCTCTCTCCTGAAGGCCGATGACTCCAAGAAGGCCCTTGGTATCTTCTGCACTGGCAACCTGCCTGTCTGGCTGGACCGCAACATTTTCCCCGACAACCTCAAGAAGCTCAAGAACGATCCCTCGGGCAACAAGTCGGCCGCCCTTGACCTTCCCGGCCTCAAGGAAATGACTCTCAAGGCCATCGACGTCCTCCACAAGCGCGGCGGAGATAAGGGCTTCTTCCTTATGTCCGAAGCCGCCAGTATAGATAAGCAGATGCACGCATTGGACTACTCTAGGGCTCTCGGTGATCTCATGGAGCTGGACGATACTCTGAAGGCGACGATCGAGAAGCTTGAGAAGATTGGTGAGCTCAACAACACCCTGATCGTCGTCTCGGCCGACCACGGCCACGGTTTTGATGTCTTCGGTAACGCGGACACCAAGTACTTGGCTGCGCAGAAGGATGACCGCAAGAAGCGTGATGCCGTGGGCGTCTATGCCAACTCTGGTCTTTCCGGCTACCAGATGGAGCAGCCCGGCATCAGCTACAACACGGGTGCCAACTTCCCCGTCAACTGGGACCCCCGCTACGCCATCGCCCCCGGCTTCGGCGCCAACCCTGACCACCGCGAGAACTACCGCGTCAACAAGAGCCCCCGTGTGCCGGCTGTTGACGGCCTTCCCGGCTTCGGCAAGGACAACTACTTTGTCAACCCCGCGGACAACACGGACGGCTTCATCGTCAACGGCACCCTCCCGACCGAGGAGGCCCAGGGCGTCCACTCGCTGACCGACGTCCCCGTGTACGCCCGCGGTCCCTGTTCGGACCTCTTCCAGGGCACCTACAACAACATCGACATCTTCTACAAGATGGCCGAGTGCTTTGGTCTGGGCCAGCCGTCCCACGGAACCGGCAACGGCACTTCCCCTGGCTGCAAGAAGCACTAAACTTTTGATTTGGAAGTTAAAAAAAGAAAACACGTAATGCATTTGTAGAGGAGCGAGGAGTTGTGTGGTGATGATGAGAGTGAGTTGATGAGAGCATTGGTGTGGCGTTGAGGCTGTTGGGTGTTGTGCGGGCTTGGTCGTGGATGTGCATAGACACAGTCCATGCGGACGAGAGCGTGGCAACGTTTTTAACATTCAGATGTAAATATGCGGAGTGTGTGATACCAATTGATGAAGAAATTGAGAAACAAAATCTAATTGCGGCGTCCTCGTTGTCTGTATTGTCGGAGTCAAATCTGAAGTGTCAAGTTTCGCTGTTGTTCCAGCGAAGCCCTTGATGAAATACTGTCTCGCTTGCCTTGGCTTGCTGGAATGATGCATCAAGAGCCCGGAGATGGCCCCAAACGGCAGCCGCCGAGGTCCGAGTTTAGTGAAGAAGACTTGGCCAAGTGATTATGGGCAAAAGAATGTTCGTCAAGGTGCTTGGTAATTCTCCGAATGTCCGGGTTTGATATTCCCCGTGGAAGAGCACTATAGAAGGAGCTGTCCATAGCATATTTGAGCCAGGACAGGACAAGCTTGGTAACCGTTTACCGCTTTGCCGTCCTCGGAGATATACTATCGTTTACCCAAGCAATTTATCATCTGTCTTGACGTAGGAAGTTACAAGGGGGAATAGTTAAAAGCTACTACAACTGGTTACTCCGACCGGGGCGGAGCTACAGCGGACATCGGGCGGAGCCACGAGCGGGCCAGCTCGCCTTGGATTACGGAGAAATTGTCCCATCTTGGTAATTCCGAAAGGCCCATAATTAATGTTGACGGCCCGCAGCCCGGTAGACCGCATATTGGACCTTAGCCTGTTGGTTACATTGAGCTTTGGCCGTGACGACATGGTACTCGTGTGTGTCTGCGCTGGACCTTCGGCACGCGAGCTTGATGTCGACCTTGGCCGATATTTTCTCGTTCGTGAGTAAGCCCGCGAGAGAGCTGTAGAGCATTGCTCCTAAGCCTCGAACCATGTCTACCACCGCGGTGGTCGAAACCCGGACCAAGGAGGCCTTTGAAGCCCCCGTGCCGGTGCCTGCGCCAGACCCGGCCGGACCAGTCCTCAGCCGCCCAGCGGACCCTATGGTCCTCCTCGAGGAGGAGCCGCCCGAGCAAAGCCTGGACAAGACTGCGGCGCTCCGCCTAGCCAGCGTGTGCTTCGCCTTCTTCGTCGCCGGCGTCAACGACGGCAGCATCGGCGCGCTCATCCCGTACAACATCAAAGACTACAACATCACCACAAACATCGTCTCGAGCGTGTACGTATCAGAATGAGCGACAATTCCTTTCTCTCGAGAGGCGAATAAAGAACTGACCGCTCCCCCCCCCCAAACCGCAGCTACGGCGCCAGCTTCGCCGGCTGGCTCGTCGCCGCCCTGACCCAGACGCACCTGCGCCAGCGCGCCGACGTGGGCGTCGTCTTCGCCCTCGGCGCCTCGGCGCAGGTCGCCAGCCAGGCCCTGCGCGTCTGGAAGCCGCCCTTCCCGCTCTTCGCCGCGAGCTTCTTCTTCGCCAGCGTCGGGCAGGCCTACCAGGACACCCAGGGCAACACCTTTGTCGGCACCCTGCGCGCCTCGCACCGCTGGTTCGGCCTCATCCACGGCATGTACGCCGGCGGCTGCCTCGTGGGCCCCTTTGTCGCCACGGCCATCGCGTCCAGGGCCCGCTGGGAGCTGTTCTACGCCGTGCCCCTGGGGATGGCGGTTGTGAACTTGGGGCTGGCGCTCGTGGCGTTCTGGGAGCAGACGAGGCTCCTGCCGAGGAGGCCCGGGTCCGGAACGAGCGGCACAGCCCAGCAGGAGGAGCCGGAGGCGGGAGGAGAGTCGGCGTCCAAGCTGATCGGCCTGACGTTCCGCTCCCGGAGCGTCTGGATCCTGAGCCTCTTCTACTTCTTCTACCTGGGCGCCGTCATCACGGCCTCGGGCTGGGTGGTCGAGTACCTCGTCACCGTGCGGCACGGGGACCTCTCCAAGATGGGATACGTCCCGGCCGGTTTCAACGGGGGTTCCCTCCTCGGGAGGCTCCTGCTGGTCGAGCCGATCCACCGCTGGGGCACGAGGCGCGTCGTGCTGCTGTTCTGCGTCCTGGCGATCGGGCTGCAGCTGCTCTTCTGGCTCGTGCCCAACATCATCGCCGCCTCGGTCGCCATCAGCCTGTTTGGCTTCTTCACGGGCCCCTTCTTCCCCGTCGGCATGTCCGTGGCCCAGAAGCTGTTCTCGCCCAACTTTCGGCCGACCGCCATGGGCTTCCTCTTCGTCATTGCCCAGCTCGGCGGTTCTCTTTTCCCCATCATCACCGGAGTCATCGCTGGGTCCTCGAGTGTTTCTGTTATGCAGCCGATCCTGGTGGGACTCATGGTGGCGACCACGGTGTCCTGGCTGCTCGTGCCCAAGGCCAAGGCGAGTGGGAACGACGCTTTGCATCAAGAGTGAAGATACATATGTACGCGGTGCTCGGAGAGGATCAAACTTAGAACAAAAGGCATATGTGGTATAATTTACGTGCTATCCTTCCCACCAACTCCGTGAAGCCTCTGAGGCCGGGTCCAAACAATCGCTGTTGTGCTGTCCATGCGCACCTTGTATACAATACAGCCAAGTATGTACAATGCAATGCATTAAAAAACAATCATAGTTGTGAACCGAGTCGTTTCACCATTCGTCATCACCCTCGAGATCCCAGCGCTCATCCACGTCCGCCCAGCCACTGAGCCAACGCCGACCCTGCCCTTCACCGCCCGTTCGTAGATCGGCCGCTCGCTGCCTGTCCTCGGACCACCGACGGATACGGTAGTCGTCACCTATGGTGATGAGTTTTCCTTCGTGTGTCCAGTTCAGCGCGCCAACTTCCTTATCGTGACCCCTAACAAGGGCTGTACCATAATTGCGAATGATTGGAATCGTGTCGCTGGACCGAGCCGAAAGGCTGGTAGTACTGTTCGTCCGGAGGAGACCAGGACGCCTGGGAGCACTGGTAGAGAACAATGTAGACTCCAATGAGGGGAGCCCTTCCTCCGACTTCATGGAGAGATGTTGCTGCAAGTACCGTTCATCGGTTGGGAAGAGAACGGCGCAGGCATCGCTACTCCCAACGGCAAGAAGTTCGGACTGGCCATTCCGGGCTGAGCGGACGGACGATTTGATATAGAAGGACGAAGCGCGGAACTTGTCGTGACGGAAACCGTAGATGGGGCCCAGTCCTTCCTGCGCAGTGCCGTGGCGCCGGCGAGGCGGGCCACCGCGCGAGGCTAGCTCTGGGGCGTGTCCAAGCACAAGGTGAGCCGTAGAGTAGGCATAAACAGTATTGTCCTTGCATGTGGCGTAGAGCCGTGCGCCGTCCGTGCTGAGGCTCATTGAGCTGATGCCGTAAGGGCGCCACTGGGTGTGGCTGTCTGGTGGGACGGTACAGGATACCGGAGAGGCAATCTTAGTGCGAGAAGTGTGGATATTGCGGATATCCCACAGCTTGATGGATGCATCGGCCTCGCAAGCAGACAGTATTAGGTGTTCTCGACCAGGAGGCAAGAACTGGAGAGCAGTCACGGATGGTTCACTGGTGCGTGCAGGCAACTGGAACTGACTGACAAGGTCGACAGGAGTTGGCTGGACCTGCGACTTGGTCTGGCGCCAGGTGCGAGTATGAGCATTCCAAAGACTGTTGATCACGCAGCCCTGAGTGACTTTTCGCGGCAATTGAAAGCTCAAAGACTCCGTTCGCACAAAATCCTGAGGATCCTCAACGGGCGGTCCCTTGCAGCGCAAGTCCCATATCTGAATGCTGCCGTCCCTGCTCGAGGTCGCGAGTACACTCCCCTGGCCTCTGCCGGGCTGGAATCGAACTTGCTTCAGCGAGGCTGTATGATGGCCCAGGACGGTCAAGGGTGTCTGGGTCATCATATCAATGACCTTGCCAGTCTGATCTCCGCAAGCCGTTGCCAAAAGGCTGTCGTCTGGAGAGAAATCAAGGTCGATAATGGCATTGCCGTGCGCTTGGAAGCCAAGATAGGGATCCCGGAACTCTTTCGACAAGCCATATCCTTGTGAGGAGACCGAGTCTAGAAGCCGAACATGACCTTCCTCATCGCCGATTGCTATCATGCTGTTGGCTGAAGAAATGTTAGCGACAACAGGCACCGACCGAGATTCGGATCACTGGATCGAATGAGCACCTACTATTACAAGTAGCCACGCAGAATGGTATGCATGTAGACGAAACCTCGTGACTTCGACAGATGTGAACATCATCTTTTGTACTGCAGAAGTCTGCAGTCTCCATCTGCCAATCTGAGATCTTGAATTAGTATGGACATGGGGAAGCGTAACAGACAGCACCGTCTTACCGGCTACAGGACATGACATAAACTGCCATCCAGCATACGGCATCCCGCCCAACTGCCGTTGAACCAGGTTCCCAGCCAAGCCCCTTTGCTTCAAGGTCTTGATCTTTTCCACAGGTCGAACTTCGTCGGTCATATCCACATCCTGATCTCCATCTTCATCGTCCGACAGCTCCTGGCTGAAACGGGTGGATTGGATAGAGTCAATTGGGCTCAGTAGGGTAGTCTCTGCACTAAACTTGGCTATAGTGACGGGTGTCTGGTTCAGGCCATGAGTGAAAGCCTTCACCGGGGACGAGTCCGGGGTGTGGCGGAGCTTTCTCCTCTTGACCTCGGGCGGTGGCGATTCCAGTTCCGAATCACGAGCATTGCCATTGAGTCTGGACAAGGGCTTCAATGGGCTCGAAGGAGTCTGTGAGCGGTTCAGGGCGCTGGCGGTCAGCTCGCCCAGAGCCCGCCTAGCTGCACTTGGACGAGCAGAGACTCGAGAGGACTGTCTTGGAGTGAAGAACTTCCGGAACTTGCGGGGCGTTATGGATGGATCACGACGCTCCTTGCCAAGGCTCGTGCGTGTTGCTCTCGGGGGGGAGAGGAGTCGAGGATCCTGTGTGTTGCTCGCATCGTGCGAGCCCCCATTGTCGGACATCTCCTGCCCGGAGTGTACAATACGGTACGGCACTGTCCTGTATGCTGAGCAGACCGATGAGAGGGAGCCCAATTCCTCCCACAATGGTCCTACAATGCTCACAAAGAGGCAACAATCATGACAAGCTGCTGGAAAGAAAGATATTGTGACAGGAAAAAGACAATTGAGCAGCTGAGAGGTCTTTGAAGAGGAAGAATTGTTGGCTGGCTGGCTGGCTGGCTGAGTGCTGGGTGGGGAGAGAGAGGAGAGGAGAGCAGGGCGTCATGTCAATATGTGGTCATTGAATCCTGGGTGACGCGATGCACGTTGAACGCGCTCAGATCCGCGACGAAGCTACTGGGGTTTTAAGTGCATGCACGCGCGTGCACCAGCCCGCCACGGACCTGTCAGGCCCGCCACCCAATCGTCCGAGCTCGCTGGAGCCCGCTAGCCAACCCACTAAGGTGGTCAGTGGCCCAGTCTCCCGAGACCAGACCGGCCTCCCCCAATCCACTACACGTCCAAGTTAGGTTCCTGTAGTTTTGGCGGCGTTTCGCACCTCTCTTATCGCATCAATCTGCATGGCCGACCAACGCAGAATCCCCCACTAAAAAACTCTTATCGGCCGTGTGTGGGCTGCCCATGGTAGGAAAAATTTCAGACAATCTGCGGTGCAAAGGCGGCATCTTGGGACAAATCTCAATCTGTCTCGACAAAAGCTGTCGCCATCGCCATTGCCGTCCACACCACCTTGCTCGGCTAGGCGCACGCTGAGATGGCGATCCAGAAGAAGCACGGCAAAGGCCGTCTCGACAAGTGGTACAAGCTTGCCAAGGAAAAGGGATACCGCGCCCGTGCTGCCTTCAAGTTGATCCAGCTCAACAAGAAGTATGGCTTCCTGGAGAAGAGCAAGGTCCTTCTGGATCTCTGCGCCGCTCCCGGGTCCTGGTGTCAGGTTGCTGCCGAAGTCATGCCGGTGAATAGCATCATTATCGGTGTCGATCTCGCCCCGATCAAGCCCATCCCCAAGGTCATTACCTTCCAGAGCGATATCACCACCGAGAAGTGCAGAGCCACGATTCGGGGCCACCTCAAGACCTGGAAGGCCGACACTGTTCTCCACGATGGTGCCCCCAACGTCGGAACTGCGTGGGTCCAGGATTCGTTCAACCAGGCCGAGCTGACCCTTCAGGCCATGAAGTTGGCAACCGACTTCCTGATCGAGGGCGGCACCTTCGTCACCAAGGTGTTCCGCTCCAAGGACTACAACTCCCTTCTCTGGGTCTTCAACCAGCTCTTCACCAAGGTCGAGGCCACAAAGCCGCCCAGTTCTCGAAACGTCTCTGCAGAAATCTTCGTTGTCTGCAAGGGCTTCAAGGCCCCCAAGCGCATCGACCCCAAGTTCCTCGATCCGAAGGCCGTCTTCGAAGAGTTGGCCGCCCCGACCCCCAACAACGAGGCCAAGGTCTACAACCCGGAAGTCAAGAAGCGGAAGCGTGACGGTTATGAGGAGGGTGATTATACACAGTTCAAGGAGATCCCTGCAAGCGAATTCATCCAGACGACCGACCCCATTGCTATCCTGGGCAGCATCAACCGCCTGACCTTCACTCAGCCAAAGAATGGGGACGTTGCGCTTGCAGCACTAGAAAAGCTGCCCGAGACCACAGACGATATCAGGACATGCTGTCAGGATCTTCGAGTGCTCGGGAGGAAAGAATTCAAGCTTCTCTTGCGATGGCGACTTCGTGTCCGCGAGATCTTCGGTTTCGCTACCAAGAAGACCGCGCAACCCGACCTGAGTGAAGAAGTCGCCCAAGTCGACTCTATGGACGAGGAGATGAAGATTCAGCAGGAGCTGCAGAACCTCAAAGACAAGGAAAGCTCCAAGAAGAAAAGAGAGCGGCGGCGCGAGAATGAGAAGAAGCAAAAAGAAATCGTGCGCATGCAGCTCAACATGACCACACCCATGGATATTGGCATGGAGCAAGCAGGGCCACAGGGCGAGGGTGCTATGTTTGCACTGAAGACCGTGGACAAAGCCGGCGCCATGTCCAGACTGGCAAAAGGCAAAATGGCTGTCATCAACGAGACTGCCGCTAAGAGGGACCACGATAGCGGTCTTGGATCGTCTGGAGAGACGGATGATGACAGCGACGAGGATGGAGACCGGCTCGAGCGAGAGCTGGACGACATGTACGACCACTACAAGGAGCAGAAAGCAGAGAGGGATGCCAAGTATCGAGCCAAGCGGGCGAGAGCTGAACATGAGGACGGCGGATGGGAAGGCTTCTCGGGCAGTGACAAAGACGAAAGCGACAGCGATGGTGGTCTGGAGGAGGACAGCGATTCAGACATGAGCGAGGACGAGGGGCCAGTAGCCTCAAAAAAGTCATTGTTGACGGACCTGGACAACGAGCCTGCAGATGACAACAGTGGCTTGTCCAAGCGAGCTCGAGTCTTTTTCAATGATGACATTTTCAAGGACATTCCTGGAATAGGAGACGAGGATGAAGAAGAAGAAGAGGAGAATGACGAGGATTACGAAGATGTCGGGGACGACGATGAAGAGATTGAGGACGATGAACTTTTTTCTGATGAAGAAGAGCCCGAGGCACCCTCAAACCAGGTCACCAAGCAGAAGGCCAAGGCCAAGACACAGTCCATAGCTACTTCTGATTCAGAAGACAGCGAGGGAGAGGACGAGGACGAGAGTGTGCCGAGACGTGTCAAGGGTAGCGAAGACGAGGAGGATTGGGAGGAGAAAGACAAACAGCGCCGCGCGAACGAGCCAGTCGGTAAGGAGACCTCCGCCTTTTTCATGTTTTCTTCAAAAAAAAAAAGGTCGTATGACTAACTAGGACCCCAGACATCGACATTATCACTGCCGAGGCCATGACTCTGGCCCACGCTCTCGCCACCGGCCAAAAGACCAAACACGACCTGATCGACGAGGGCTTCAACAAGCACGCCCTGCGCGACCGCGACGGCCTGCCGGACTGGTTCGTCGAGGACGAGGGCAGGCACGACAAGGTGCAGCGGCCGCGGACCAAGGAGGCCGCGGCCGCGATCCGGGAGAAGACGCGCGCCGTCAACGCCCGGCCCATCAAGAAGGTGCGCGAGGCCAAGGCGCGCAAGAAGTTCAAGGCGGCGCAGCGCCTCGAGAAGCTCAAGAAGAAGTCGGAGGTGCTGGCCAGCGAGGAGGGCATGACGGAGAAGGAGAAGGCCGACAGCATCCAGCGGCTGCTCGCCAAGGCGGCGCGCAAGAAGCCCCGCCAGGCGACCAAGGTCGTCGTCGCCAGGGGGGCCAACCGCGGCATCAAGTCGCGGCCCAAGGGCGTCAAGGGCCGGTACCGCATGGTCGACCCGCGCATGCGCAAGGATATGCGCGCTCTCAAGCGGGTGGCGCAGAGGTCCAAGAAGAGGTGACCGGGACGCGGGACCGGCTAGGTAGTAGTACTAGAGAGATACCAACTGAGCATATTTTTTTGGAGACGCGACGCAATGCATTACATGGATCGGACTACCGTCCCTCGGGTTCTCGAGAAGGGATTTTTCTTGATATTGGGCAAAACATAAACAGTCTCGCTCGCTTGTGTTTGCCAACCCGTCAACAATGTACACGAAGCAAGCGACTGGGTATACGGGGGAGATGCAGGCTGCTCATCTCCATGTCGCCGGAGCCAGATGTCTTGTCCGTCCTTCAGGGAACAAGCAATCCGTGCTGAAAGGCCGACAGAAGATATTCTTCATCGTACCGTACAGAGACACGAAGAGTTGTCGGAAGCTAACTAGTATATCATGGCTTTTCAGAATCAAGCTACAGTACATTCGCAGGACTCCACGAAATCAAGACACTTTGATTCTGCTCTGGAAGCAATGATCGCTTCAAGACACAACCCACTGGAATGAACATCGAAATGTGATGCCGTACAAGGAGGTCATCAGAGTTGGGGAAGCTGTCAAGCTTTGAAGGACAATCGTCGGCCAATCACGGACGGGTTACTGAAGCTACCCGATTAGCGCTCCACCGATTTGCCGGCAGTCTCCCAACATGACCTGAGCATCTTATCTTGGCTTCGATTTCACGACAAGGACAGCGTCACAGCTGCGCAGGCACTGTCCACACAGATCAAGACGTACATCGGCCTCTCTACCAGCGATTGTTGTCATGTCGAGCGGGCTTAGTGCCTCACCTCATGTAGTCATCGTTGCGTGGCGATGAAGCACCTCATCCTAGTCGGGGCGTGCTACCTCGACACGATCCTCAGGTGAGAGGATATCATCGCCCAGTCAGTCTCGACAAGAGACAAGCTCACCAGAAAGCTTTTACTAAAAACTATTGCAAAATTTCCCAAACCTTTTATAGCGTGCCGCACTACCCAGAGGAGGACTCAAAGCTACGGGCCACGACCCTCGAGGTCCGCCGCGGAGGCAACTGCCCCAACACGGCCGAGGTCCTGCAGGAGCTCCTGCGGAACTCGTCTACAACATCGGAGGCGAGGGATCTCCAGCCCTGGCTCGTCTCGTCCCTCCCCGCCGCCGAGTCGCCTGGAGCTCTAAAGATCATCTCCTCGTTCGGCGACGGTGCCGTTGTCCGTCTCGACCACTGCATGTACCGCGACGGTTGCACCGAGGCCGCCAGCAGCTACATCATACGCAGCCAGAAGACGGGCTCGCGGACGATTGTGAATTACAACGGCCTGCCGGAAATGACAGTGGGCGAGTTCGCAGCGGTCGTCGATGCATTCGCGGGGGAGCAAGAGACGTGGTGGCATTTTGAGGTGCGAAGTTTCCCCCTTTTGCAAATTGCCAGTCGTCCGCCGGTGAGACATCCCTCGTTTCTCACCTTTGCTTTTCCAAGAGTAGGGTCGGATTCCAGAGACGACACTGGCATGCATCCGCCATCTTCGACAATCATTGCCCTCGGCCAGGGTCAGTGTAGAGGTGGAGAAACCAAAGAGGGAAGGCCTGCGAGAACTAGCAGACGAGGCCGATGTTGTGTTTTACTCCAGGAGCTGGGCAGAGGTCAGTAGCTTCCCAAGCATGTCGCTTCGCGCTCGTCAAGAACGGAAGGGCATCATGCTGACGGGGTTGGCGCCCATGTAAGGCCGAGGGATACGTCGACCCAGCATCCTGTCTTGCCAGGGAAAGCAATCCCAAGATGTAAGTGGGCCGGCAACAGTCCAAGGTTTCGGCCGGCCGTCGAGCGAGAACATTGACAGGGTCAACTGACAACCTCCAGGTCTCATTGCTTTTGCACATGGGGTGCAGAGAGCGCTGCCGGGTGGGAGAAGTCATCCCTTGAGCCCTTCACCGCCCCGGTTGTACAGGTGCCGGACTCGCGAGTAGTTGAGTATGCCAGCTGATCTGACCCAGCCCAACGATACGCTGCGACACGAGATAGATACTGACATCTGGGCGGCTCTGGCCTAGTTCCATTGGAGCAGGAGACACGTTCATAGCAAGAGTGCTATTGGATCTAGCCTGCGGCGGAAAGAGCGGAGAGCCGGAGGCGAAAAGAACGCTCAAGGAGGCTGTGGACCTGGCCAGCCGAAAGATCCAAATAAATGGATTTGCTGGCTTGGGGTAATAATGCAGTCCTGGTGTCGACTGGGAGGCTTTGGGCGTCGAGGCAGCAGCGCCAACAAAGCGGCAGGGCGGTTACAAAAGTTGACACAGGCTGCTGGGTTCTCCTACAGTAAATTTGATGCCGACGTGGAGATCAACGCGCCGCCGGCCCAAGGGCGGGGGGTCTCGATCAGCCAAAGAGGATCAGTGCTTGTGACTCGTACGATCATCGTGATGAGAATGTAACAGCCGTGAGCATCTCATCTTGTCCCCTTTGCCAGGTGGAGCCACTGATTATCTCGCACCAGTACGGATACGCTCCAATAGTGAGATGAATGAGCCGAAATCCGCAATAGTGCAAACGTTTGCTAGGCGTAGGGGGTGGCGATTTGAGCCGGAAAAAGCAAAGTGGTGGTGGTGGTGGTGGTGGTTGGGCAGGCATCCAGGTGATCCAGGCGAAACGCCAGGCCGTATGGAGTACTTGTGTGCTGTAACTAAGAGGCGGTGAAGAACCAGCCTAGACTGTGGGATTGTGGACTCTCTGGCTCCTCCCATGGGGTGTGGAGTGTGCTCTAAGACTGAGGCACCAGATCACACGCTTGGCCGTGATTCCGTTGGCAAGTATGCCTGCCTTTCTTGAAGGCACGGAGACCCAAGTAAATCAGGGGAGTGCCGCTTCAAGGTGCGGGTATGTTGATTTAGCCCTTCCGGTGTCCTAGGTGCCACATGCGAGTCCAGGAAGCCAGGTACTTAGAGGAGCCGAGTCAGATTGGCCAGGGTAGAGCCCAGACGCACAGCTGACGATGCGTCGTGATTGGATTCGCCCCCGAGGAGGAAGAAGAGGGTGACCATGCGTGTGAGTGCCCATGCATAACGCCGTAAAGCGCGCTGATGCGTAGATCGTTGATGGCGTTGCTGCTGCTGCAGGCCGAGAAACGTGTGTCTGTAGAAGTGTTGGGATTTCAGGTTACGTGTGAACCCGCTAACGTATGCACGAGGATTGGCATGGGCAGCCCTGACAGCCCCCTCACTTTAAAAAAGCACTGGCGGCAGGTGTCACCTCAGAAGGGCCGGCATGCCTCCCTGCCTGCCTACCTACCTGGCTTGCCGCAAGTGGGAGCCTTTGCCGGTGCATATTGCTTCTGGGTAACCGATGGAAGGTGTTTGCTTATCGGGCAGCTGTGTAAGGAACTACCTAGCTAGGGACGATCCCGTGCGGGTAGCAAGCAAAGCTGCTGAGTGGCGGAGATGGTGCCGTCGATGACTGACAGTGGTGGTGCGCCTGCACGCCAGGCAAGTAGATGGCAGCCCGTAGATGACGTATCTGGATGAATATGGTGATCAATATCACACCCTGTCAATAAGGGTACTTTACTCTGGCGTGTGTGTGTGTGTGTGCACGCGTGGGCTGCAGGAGGAGGGCGTGTAGCGAATCCATTACCCGGTCCGTCCTCGAGGGTGGGGTGTCGCACGCTGGACGAGATAAACCGGAAGTTGGACAATCACGGCGTTGGCCTGCTGCCGGAGGAGCCTGGCGCCGTCAATCCTGTCGAAGGAGTCATCAGGGCCGAGAGAGAGAGGGAGGAACAGTGCGTGTGTACAGAGTGACGGTGTGCGTGTGCCCCGCTGCCCGTGCGACTTTCTCCCGTCGTCGAGCTTGGTCTGCGAAAGGGGGCACGACGGACGAAAATCCCAGGCTCGTTTGAAGCTCGGTGTTTCTGCAGGGCGCCTGCGTATGCACGCAACCTCCAATTAATCCCAGCAGGCTTGGGGAGCGGAGCGAGCGCCAAACTAGCCTGATGCCCACGAAAAGTGGCCATCGACTGGAGGCAAAGATCGTCAACCATCCAACTCTGGTGCTCACTAAAGAGGCAGGAAGGAGTTAGGGTCGGCCAGGTCTCGACCCTCCCCCCCCCCCCTCGTCTTTTCGTCCCTTTGGCTGATGAGACGCCTGGCTGGGCGGGTCAATAGGAAACACGCCCGGCGCCGTTCTGCACATCCACCAAACTCCATCCAAGCAAGCCATCATCCACATCCTTGTACGGAGTACGTATGGAGACTGAGCGGCTTTCCACGGTCCCTGCGCGCGAGCGCAACCAGTGGTGATGGGGCACGGCTTGATCCTTGAGAGGCGTGGGTTGCGTGGGGACAGGGGCCGCAGGGCCAACAGGGCGTATGTGTATAAGTATGTGTGAGCGTGTGAGATGTGTTTTCAGCGCCCATCACTTGGTGCTTGCTGTGTGTGGATCGTCACGCTTCGACCGAATATGCGAAATCTTGAGAAGGGCGGTCTTCATACCGGGGCTTCCAGCCCAACCCCCCCGGCCTCCATTTTGGCGTTTTAAGTGTACAAATGACCCAGACCGTGCCAGGACACGGACAGGGCGTCTCTTGTCTTTCTTGCGGGTGGTCCAATCCAGTGTCCAAAGAAGGAGTCGACGCCGACTGCAACGCCAGTGATCGGAGCTGCGGGTTTCATCTGTTTCTGTACCAGACCCGGCCGGGAGGGCCAATGAATCCCTGCTCCCTGCTGCTCCTTTCCCACCCTGCACCTATGGACAAGTACGTCCTTACCCCCAGCCGCCCGTGACGAAATGCATTGCTCGCAAGACAGCTGTGCGCCCTACCCTGCTCGCTTTCTGAGCAAGAAATAAATGGCCCAATTGGCTGCCCAGCCAGGGTTTTGCAGCGACGACAGACGGCAGGCCTGTTCCGTTTTGTATCAGGGATGACCGTGCGATGTACAAGTATGAAGCAAGGTAGGTAATAAGGTAAGACGGCGACCCGCCCCAGTGCCTGATTAATTCTTCCCCTGGAGAGGTTCAGCAATGCGCACACACACACTTACCGACATGTACTTGTAATAACGGACTGGTAGTGGTGGTGGTGCCCTCGGGCTGTGTCGTACCTACGCCGCCTTGTGCAGTGAGACACCCGCGCTCCGTCGAGACGAAGCAATGTAAGGTAGGTCATATTGACGCACGCGAATGCACCCCCTGCCCAAGTCAGATATAGTCAACCGAGCGCGGACACCGCCATGCATCCGAACAGTGCCCCCCCCCCCGCCTGCAAGGTTGAAGGTACCTGGATCGATTTGGTCATGTACTCCTTTAGCCCACCCGGAGCACACCCTCTGTCCCACCGGCCGACGGCCGGTTCCACGGCTTCAGGATAATCTGACTTGTCAGGGCCACATTCCTGGTCACAAGCCCGCGCCGGATCGAAACCACCGCGGTCGTACAAGTCCTGGTTGGCGTCCATACAGGACGAGTTTGAGAACCTAGGTAAGTAATCTTACACGAGGTACCTACCAACATTAGGCCCATTCTGCTTGGACAAGCTTGGCCAAAGGCAACCTCCGTCACCCTCTCCGCGAGGCACGTAAACATCCACCTGATCCAAACTCAGTTCGTAGGAGATTCGTCCGGTCCTGGCTAGATCGTCGAACTTCCGAGCCGCCTTGCGTATTGCATTGTCACAGACGCACATTCCGACCAAATCCACTCTTTGCGATGGAGGTGAGACCAAACCAGTCCTGTGCTGTGTGTGTTGTGACCAGTCGGGAGATGAAGATGCAGATGCGAAGCCCGGTGGCCACCCTTTTTTTTTTTTTTTTTGCTGATTCCTCCTGCCATGTCTCTAAAGTAGCGGCATGTTGTCAACCCAGCTTGGTTCAAAGTAAGGCCGTGCCGCGCAGAACAATCAAATGCTTTACCACCGCTGCAAGGTTCTGGCGGGCCTTGGAGCTACCTACCAGACCAGATGCCAATAACACGGCAGCTCGAGCCAGAGTTGGCACACCATCGACATTGTTTCAAGGTTGCACGGGTGGGAGACCTGTCCCGGTACGCGCGCCACACACTCTTCCATGCAAACTTGGCCAAACGTTCTCCGCCCTCGGGTCGACATGCACAACGCCTAGTAAGGCTCGGTCAGCTCTGCAGAGAGTGTGTTGACTTTGAAACCGAGACCCAGAATCTTCGCTCGTGGATCGACTTGAGCTACCAGAAAAGAGAAAAGTATTCTTGCAGTACGGAGTGATCTTTGAGGCAGTAACCCCGAGACGCAAACTTCCTCGATCCAGGTGATCATGTCTCTTTGAAGTTAGAGCCGGGCTGGAGATACAAGTAGCAGGCAGTAACACCCGCAGGTACCTGCGTGCTTGTCGCCGCGGAGATTGTTGGTGTTCCCAGCCCACGAAGCATGATATCACCTTTGTCTGCCTGCTGTGCTCCTCGCCCTGCTACCTAGGCGGTGCAGCTAGTGATGTTGTATACTGGTCCGCCACGGCAAGACATGCCGCTGCCGCTGCTCTCTGAGCCCAGGTGCCCAGGTCTAGGTTCACAACAGAGCCCGACTGCTTCCTAGTATTATCTGGAAGAATCGCCAATGATCGAGGCGGGGTCGTTGCAAGTTTTTTTTTTTTTAACCCGAGCATAATTCGAGAGCTGATTTCACGGTCCTGATGAGTACCCTGTCCCACATGTTTGAGTCTTCTTGTATTAGTGCGATCTTAGTTCCTGAGGTTTGATTGTAGAAGGAAGTCCAAGATGGGGATTTGGCACCGCTCCCAGCGAATCAAGCCCGCCAGATCTCGGTACGACCATTCTTAACGGCGGCATGGCTCGTGCTGAATTGTTGGTGTCCGACATGGGGTTGCCGAATCTCAGCACACCCACAATACCCCGGTCTAGTGTGTACCAGGATCCGTGACTGTGGCATCGGCCAACGGAACTCTGTTTTCGAGCCTGGGCATCAGTTCGTACAAGTACTAATGATGGGAGGCATGTTGGGATGCATGGATCTTGGCGCCGTTGCTTCGCTCCCGCCGTAGAGTTAACTTGGGCGTAGTAGACAGGAAGGCAATGTGCAGAATGCTGTTTGCCCGTCGTGACATTGCTATCCCGTGATGATGTGGGCTCAGTCTGGAGGACGTATTGCCACTGATCGTGTTCGTTCAAGTTTGATGCAGCCTTGTTGTCTCCTACCGAGGACACATGTGGGACGGGCCTTGATTTAGATCCATTTGATGTGCATTCCAGAAATCGAGCGTCGACAAGGAACGGGATGAGCCTGTGGCTACCTAGTTTAACCAAGTACCTACCTGGCAGTCAGCAACATGGATAGGTAGGTACCTACCAAGGTCTCACCGAAACACATGGCGGCAAGCAACAGACAAGGTTGGGGGTAAGGATGAGACCACACCACTGCAATTGGGTACCACCATATCCAGCCCGCCCCACCGTATTGGTTGGCAGTCTTTTTTTATGCATTGAAGAGGTACCTCCTCTTCCATCAGCGCTAGGTATTTGCTGCCATACTTGTACAGGCGGCGTGGAGGGCAACCAGTTGGCGCATCCGTTGGGCGGAAACCCCCGGGTTCGCTCCATGTGCTACTACTTGTAGTTATCGGTATAAGGCGCAGGGCAGGGGAGGTTCAATATGCTCACCGACTGAAAAGTTGAAAAGTATGCAGACGTAGAGGAACGAAACCCAATAAGCCGGCCCCACAAGCAGTCAAGACTGCACTTCAGGCAGGGTCTGTCTTATGTTGTGGCCTCTTTGAGTGTTTCCGTGAGAGGCGAAAGAGATGGCTGATCGTTAAGGATCCGTAATCCAACTTCTACAATTTGCACAGCGGATAGGATCCTCTCCAATGGGGCTTGCGAGCTTGTTTGCGTACGTGGCCGGTGATTGTGGAGAATAGGCATGCCAACTTGCACCAGATCTTGCAGCGATCCAATATCCAAGCAGTTGACAGCCTCGGCTGTTCTCTGATCATCGACGCCTCGCAACTGGCCGAGATGAACAGGGACAGAGAGAGGCCTGCTGGCTCGGAGAGCGGCGCTCGCCTCAGACGCCAGGTTGTCATCGACGTGCATATCCAACGAGCCAAGGGCTGTCGAGCCTCCAGGCGTCGAGATCAATGATATTGAGAGCGTCAGAGTGCCAGTGCAGGCAGGGTGAGAAAGGGGGGCGGCATTTCATGCAATCTACTTGTAGCTCGGGATTGACGGATATTGTACGACATCGAGGAACATGTTTGGGATGCACAGGCCGCCCCAGGACCGAACATGATCCAGAACCAAGGTGTTTTATGACTCAGCGTGGTTCGCGGGCGGGGAGGGATCGCGAAGCGAGTGTTGAGATGGCTCAGTGAGGCAGTTAGTTACGAAGTATGCACGAGGTTAGGTAGGTGGTGGCACGGGTGGTTGAGAAAAGTGAAATGTGACCCTTTCCGAGTTGGATGCTGGTCTGGATGCTGGTCTGGATGCTGGGGTAGGAAGTGCCTCATCTACCTCCTCCGTAATTGATGCGGTAAGCTGCCACGCCACTGCTGCTCCCAAACTCTACTCCGGACAAGTACAAGTAGGCAGGTACGAAGGAGCCGGAGCAGGCTCGAGGGGGAAGGTGTGTGGGTGCCAGGGAAGAAGCCGCGTCAGGAATCAGTACCTACTCCGCTGTCGAGATCTTCAGCCGCTTCTGCTAGAGTTTTACGGGCGATGATCATCTCGGAATTTGAAGCAACACTTTGCTTCCCTGCCATGTCCTCTCGCCAATTCCGCGAGTCCCTGTCCAATAGTTCCACCTGTGAAGACGAGCAAAAAGGGAAAAAAGAAGCAACCATACTCAGGAAGGTTCCCCTTTGTACGTACAAGTACAGAGCAATGTAGTGTCAGGCAATGGTGCTGTGGCGCTCAGAGAGTGGCACTGCGCATCCGGCATCACTTAAGAAAGGGGGCATGTGTCCCGGCTAAAGCGCTTCTCCAGTCAAGAAGAACGGACTTGCCTTGGGAGGTACTACTCCATGCATGCCCCGTAATGTTAGCCAAGTGAACTGAACAATCAATTCTCTTTGATGTCGTTTTCTGACGGATGCTTTCTACTGTGGTGACGAATCGTGGCTCAAACAAGCCCAGTTAGCACCCGTCGACGTTTGTCCCCTGAACCTGGTCTCTAGCAGCAGCCCGCGTAGAAACCCTGAAGGGGGGCAAAATACGGCGTTTTCGGCCATGAATGGGTTCAAGGTGGGCTCCGTTCCCTCGAAACCCCTCAGTCATCGGACCCGGGCGATGACAATCTCACTTCATCTCCTTTGGCATCTTCGCATCTTGTTTGGTCGAGGGCCTTGGCGCTGTCGTTTTAGGCATGTGGCGTCTTATGTTCCTTGTTCCCCGGCAGCGTTTCTGCGACTATCGTCGCAGATCAGAGAAGGCGGTAATTGACGTGGGCGGTGAATGCTACCGTCCGGAGTGGCCAACATCCTCCGCGGCACATTGTCCTTGGCGAGTTCATTTCAGCGCTGTATCCGTACGCAGGGATCACGGGGCCGCAAAAATGGCAAAAACCCGCAACAAGCGTGAGGCATGCACTGGAACATTGGAACATTGGGTGCAACAAGCGCACTAACAAGTTTCCTAGGCCTCCGCTCCGGTTACCCAGCCAGAGGCATGGATGCAAATTAGGCCAACAACGAGAGGGCGCCCGCTCACTCTCTGCAAAGTACGAGTCGAGTGAGTGTCACTAGTGTTAGCGGTCATACTATGGCCTGCGCTATGGCACCCAATTCCGAACCGGAGCACGAGCTGTAGCAGGTTGGGGGCAGAGCCGAGAGTCAGCTACTGTACCGCCGAATGGCACAGCCCACCCGGCCAGTCCACGAAGAGTAATGGAGCACCAGTCGAACAGGGGCCGACAATGCTGACCCTTTCTCTGGCGCCAGAGATCAGACACCAACCACCAGTGCAACTGTCCTGATTACGGTTAGACTAAAGATGCGAAGTACATGCATACATGCATGCATGCACATACCTCCAGCAAGTGTAAGAAGAGGTTTAAGTGGTTTCTCCTAGTTCAATAACGCAAGAAGTACCTACATCCGTACCTCGGGGGATGGGGATACCACACGAGGCTTCCCACAATGTCCGTCGCGTTCCTATGCTGAGTCTGTCTGCAGAGATCATCATCGTCAGGATCAGCCACCACCACCGTGCCATTCAAGGGTATGAGGGTATGTACTTGTAGGTAGGCACACGCATAGGTACCTACCCACCTACGCTACACATGCAAAGGGAGCCCTATCGAGGTCAGCAAGTGCATCCCAGATCAGGTGGCCAGGGTGGCACCGCAATCCCGCCCACCCTCTATTGGCGAGAGCCCTGAGGACGAATAGGGGCCCAGAATGGGAATGGGGAACCGAGCAGGGCCAGGCAAAAGGGGATTGTACTTGTAAACGTGATTGACAGCAATGAACGGAGGGAGAAGTGACAGGCCAGGCCTGCTCGCTTGCGGGCCTCTCTGCGAGCAAGCCAGCCACGAAGGATCCATCCGCAGTCTGGTACAAGTAGTACCCTCCGTAAAGTACGGAGCTATTGTACACGAGTTGCGCAGAAAAGCGGACCCGTGTCTGTGTGGCATTGGATTCAGTGCTTGAGTGCCCTTTCTCGCCCAACTCGCCGCTGTCGCCGCCGAGGACGGTGGGCCAGCAGCAGGGCCAGGTCCGCAAAGTACCACCAATTACCGATCCTTGGCACGCATAACTAACACCAGACGGGCCAGGCGAGAGCAAGACCATTTTTTCGTTTTGCCCATGCCAACACATCAGAAGCAAAGAAAAAAGTTTGAGGATGGTTATGGATCGCGTTCGCGGGGCCAGGTGAGATGAGACACCAAGCCGTGGATGACGACGCTACACGACTCACTACTTCGTACACCCAGACCCCATTGCCATGGGTCTGCGAAGGCATCCATTGCGATCCTCTCGTGCCATTTTCCAGCCTGCACCGGCTTCCCTTTCGTGGCGTCTACTTTTGTCGAGAGAGAGTTCCCGGCCGCCTGAAATCAAGGCCCAGCTTACCACCCGTCCAAGACGCTGACGATCTACGTACATGTGGAATGCGAGCTGCGGGTTCCACACTTGTCCAGCGTACTCTCTCGACTCTCTTGTCTGCATACCTACTCTGTACACACTTACAGACTGACGGCTTCGGCAGAAATGTCCCATGATATCCGCATCCCACACTTGGAACACGAGTATGTACGGAGATACATACAGACGGCCGTCCGCAAGTGTGGGTGTGTACTAGACATAGACAGACTTACCGTACCGCCAAACCGTATGTACATACATTCTTGTACATACATGCATGCAAACACTATGCGTTTGGTGGGCAGAAGAAACACCTGCATAGGTGCATCCCTGCTGCCCGCAAAACTTGCATGGTTTCTAGTGCCATGACCACCATGTCCTCCCTGGCCTGGCCGTTAGGGTACTCCGTAAAAACAGAAACCCGCCCATGCTTGCATCCTTGCTGAACCCCCTTCCATCAGTTGTCGCCGCGCGCGCCGCCATGCAGGCCACCCACGCACGCTAGAGGAAGCACTTGCAGGTGGTTAGAAGCACCCCTCGTGATGGTAGGTTAGCCGCCAACGACTCCCCCACACGCAAAAGCTTTGCGAAGTTGCACCAGACGGCTTGAGTAGGTACCTTGTCTCGGCATGCCGCTCAGGAGCCAGATCTGGAATGGGTATTTCTCACACTGAAACCGCGCGAGGATATACATCGATCTGCCTTGCTGGTACGACCTGCCAGCCAGCCGCCTCTGGTGTGTCCAAGCTTCGCAAATCCCTTTGTTGAAAAAGCGCCCACTTCTTCTGCTAGGCTCACCCCTTCTTCGATCCCAATCTTGCCATCACAAGTTTTACCTTCCAGGCCGACGTTCCATGGTGACCCATGCGTTGGCTATCTAATAGCGAAGCCGCTATTTACGGAGAACGATTCGATGCGACCCTCCCAATGGTTTACAAGTCCAAAGTACTCGCTTTGGACAAGCTACCGAAGTGGTCAACTTGTCTGGGCCACACAATGATGCCAGGGATCACCAACGCTGAGCCATGCTGGTGCTGGACAAGGGCACTTACCGTGGAGCGCGGTCCCAACACGGAGAGTGACCACCTGCCAGCCCACATATTCGCCCCTTTCTCCAGATCACATCACCAATCGACCGGGAATCGCACTTGGGTAGGACGTCTACTTGTACTTGTATACATCTCGTAGGAGGATACCAGCTTGGTCACCCGGGTGCAAAGTGAGAAGCTCCTCTCCATACGGTCCCCATCCATTCGATAGATGAATCAGGAATGTCCAACCAAAAGGACCAGAATGGGCTCAGGCCTTATTACGGCGTAACAACTGCAAGCATCGACTAATGGAGTAGCAAGTACAGAGTGGTGGCTAGGCAGTGCTGCCAAACAAGGCATGAAGGCATGCCGTGAGCAACAAGCTCGTCTTCCCAGACACCCTTGCAAGAAGTTGTGTCTCGAAGCATGACTGCTATGGGATCGCCACCCTTTGTCAACCTGATGCTGCGTCAAGCGGCACGGCACCACGGCTACCTGTACAAGGACGTGGTATGTACGTTGGCTTACTCGGGGAGCCGCCGTAGGTACCTCGGGGATCTTCCAGCGCGTCCGTCGCGTGCGTCTGGGTGTGTGTGTGTGCGTAAATGGCCTCTTCCGAGTAACGTAAGAAGGAGAAGCGGCGGGAAGGGAAAAGGGTATTCTAGCTCGGTACCGTGATTGCAGGCTGCTGGTTTCAGTGCTAGGCTCATGCTAGGTAGACCAGTGACCACCCTGACCACCCAGAGACCACCACCCAGTTCGAGGAATGGGAGGAATGCGCTTTGCCTACCGATGCCCATCCCGAACAGGGACGAGGCTCCACCCACCCCGATCCGCGGGACTCAAAAGATGGGACCACCCTTCGAAAGAACGACGGCGACAGGGATCGCAGAAACATGGGGTCGCCATCATCACCACCATCACCGACCTCCCAGTGGGGCGCCTCCCCTTGTCCCTTGGCGCATCTAAATGAGGAGAGGGTGTGGTCATATCCCCCCTTGTGACGGCCTCTCAGTCTTCCCAGGCGTCCTGGCCCTTGTCATGCCCTTGTCGTTGCTGCATCTACCCCCCCCCAGCTTCGCCCTCGTGCACTAGGCAGGTTGCATCTTTTCTCCGACCCGCTCTCCATGTTCCTCTCAAACCCCTTCCCTCCATCGACAAGGCCATCTCTGCACATCCTGGGTCATCATCCACTCTACTTAGGACAATAAACCACACCTTCTTTCTGCAATTCCACAAAGTCTCAGGCCGGCCAGACGATCCACACCCTGGATCTCTGGCACCCTTTTCTCGCACCAACACTATTGTCTCCATCCTTTTTCCCTTTTTTCTTTCCCTTTTCCACCTTGTCCAGCCGCTAAGGTAGCGGCAGCCTGCCTTTGCAGCTCAGGCAAGAGGGTCGAGCCCATCCGATGGACCCCTGCCGGGCGAGGCTTATGACGCAGCCCACTCTGCTTCGACAAGACTACGACGGACGGACAAAGCCCTCCCTCAGAAGAGACAGATCCCATCGCATCTGACTTTCCCCACGACAGGCATTCGCTCATGTACTTGTTTCTCGGTAGGTTCCAAAAGGTACACGGTCAAACCGCCCCGTTCCCTTTTCATTACCTTTCGTCCTTCCATGTCAACATGCTCCATGTTGTCTCTCCACAGACTAGCCTTGGTCTATCTTCAAACCATCACATTGTTTCTTGACTGCCGTCTCCCACAAAGGCCCC